>NC_053490.1:123401500-123481500 GCF_905171775.1 Rana temporaria | reverse complement strand
GTATCCACTACATTTTTATATTCAGCAAAAATAAGCAAGTTGTAATGTAAGCTGTTAATCATTTAAAGAAGAACTATAGGCAGCATTTTTTTTTTTTTTTCATTTTGAATGTAGCAAGGGAGGGTTATAACCCCTGCCGATTCATTTTTTTGCCATCTGTGTCCTATTGGGGAAATTTCCCTTCACTTTCTGTTTCAAAGCCAAATCAGGAAGTGATGAGAAATCCTTGCAAATTCAGGAAATACCTTGGGGACTCCCAGGTCACCAGAACTAGTGTCCCCATTGGAAAATTTCCCCTTCATTCTTTTCTGGGGACAACCCAAAATGTGTGATTTTCTAATACTTTCAATTGCAATGCTAATGGTAAACAGGACAAATAAAGAGGCTAAATCTTCCTAAAGGGGGAACAGACAGCAAAAAAATAACCAGACAGGTGCTCTAATCTCTCTCTCCACTCTGTCCACAAGGAAAAACAAAGTTTTGCCTTTGGTTATACTTGGACTATTTAACCTGCAACAATAAACTATTCCTATTTTGTGCCTTTTTGGATCTGTTAAATATAACATTTAAATTGTTTTGTTATCTCTGATCTTAGGGCTCAAAAATAACTGTTGAATTCTAGATTCTGATAACGTCCTGTTCTCTCTACTTTTGCTGACTGTTTTCAGTTCGCATTGTACTCTACTCTCTCTGTGGATTGCAAAACGCCTCCCTTTTCCCATGTTATGGTAAGGAGAAGGGGAGGGGTGTTCTGTAGTTCCAAAACACTTCTGTCCTGGGATAACAATGCTACTTTTGCAAGTGAGCATTGTCACCCTGGAGCAGGAAATGTTACTGGCAGGATCATCAGCTGACAGCGTAGAAAAAAAGACAGCTTGCTTTGATTTCATGGTAATCCACAGTAGCCCCCGAATAGATAAAACATTTTTGACAACCTGTTTTAGGGGATCTCCAAGCAAATTACCAACTACATCTATGTTTACTGTTTTACCTGTCTAGGGATTTGTAAAACTGACCATTTTTGTGATCCATTCACATTTGCAAGTTTAGCATTACTGCTTCGTAGGTGTGTTCAGTGGACAGAAGTATTCTTGAGAGGTGTGGAGGTTACATTGTTGAAAAAACAATGTTTCTGTGTACTAGACTATACTAGAATAGAAGCTTAAACTTTACATATATTTTTTGTATTTTAATGTATATGACTTTTTTTTTTTAATTATAAGAGGCTGCCTTGACGTATCGCCATATAAATATGTCAGTTGCCTGCCTGCCTTCAGTTCAAGTACTCCAAGATGCTGCCCTGGAACCAGCATGCAGATAGGAAGAGAGTGAAGTAAGAACTCTCTCAATCTTAGCACTTGCTCTGAATCTGTACCTTTAGAACAGTGGGAGCCCTCTGGTGTGGCCAGCGACCTTCTGCTCTGGAATAGCGAGTTGGCAAGCCCAGATCAGATTGCCGACCCGTCATACCACAGCATCAGTGTTGTGCATGAAGCTGGTGGTAGAGGAAGAAAACGGCTGCGGAGCAGAGCCCCATAGCCGATGCTTTCTGTTCAGCACCGGTTTTTGCCACAGGTGGAGTCTATGGCAAAGTTCAGCTAACCCGCAGGATAGGCATAGGTGCACTATGCTGCACCCGTGGTGTGGGTAAACTGCAGCACATTAGTGTGAAAGCAGTCTTGGGCCCTTTTCACACGATCGCCCCTACCCAGTTCACCTCAACAGAGCGGCAGATGTAAACAGACTTTTCTCTGTTTACGCCCGCCTACCTCCAAGCCGATCCACTAAAAAAAAAAAATAGAAGGGAATTTGTCCCCTTCCATCTGTGCAGATCGAAACGGAGGGCCAATAGAGTAGCCGTCTTCCGCCTGCTCCGCTCATTGTGGCCTGCGACTAGTTACCAAGTTGCTTAAGGTGGCCCATGCTCTTCAAAAGGTTGGGCACCCCTGCTTTAGAATGTACTTTGGATTCGTATGATAGCCAGGAAATATTCAAGGTATATTTAAGAAAAGCCCGGAATGACAGCCTTTACACTTATTACAGGTTTCCTTTCATATTTCATATATGTGATATCATAGACTTGACGGCTCAGTTGATGTTTTTTATTATGCAAATTCAACTGTTTTGTGATCACCAGGTGCCACCCCAGCTGCTGAAACGCTCCCGTCGAGGCAGAAGAAGAGGGCAAAAGTAAGTTAAATGTTAGTAATAAGTAAGATAAATGCCCCTAAAGGGAAGTGATGGTGTATTTTCAGCAAATATCCCCTTTTTTACCTGAAAACTTGAAAAAAAAATATTTGTGTGCTTGAGGCCTCGTTCACACCATGTGCTGAGACATGAGTTTTTGCCAATCGATCTAATTAATCTATCCATGTAGATTTGTATTTGGGCAGTAGTCAAATGAACAGGTGGGGGGCAAAAAATTGTTCTTACATGTCCTCTACTGCATGGAAACAAAGCTTTTTGAAAACATGCAATGATCACTTTTATTTCCACTAAGTCAGTTTGCCTTAATGCATACATCTTTAAACTTTAAGGTAAAATATCAGCTTCTTTGGATAGATAGAGCATGGGAGAATTTGACCTTCTGTCCAATTTTGATCACAGTTTACTATATGTTCCTGTTGGGTAGAGTTCCCTGATAGGGGCACCATAATAAAAATGACCCTTCTCATGCCGCGTACACACGATAATTTTTCGGGTTGTAAAAAACGAAGTTTTTTAAAAATGTAATTTAAAACTATCGTGTGTGGGCTTCAGAGCATTTTTTGGGTTCTTAAAAATGACAAAAAAAAAATTTCGAACATGCTCTATTTTTTCACGACGTTTTAAACTATGTCGTTTTTCGGGTTGTAAAAAATTATCGTGTGTGGGCTTTAACGGCGTGAAAAACCCACGCATGCTCAGAAGCAAGTTATAAGACGGGAGCGCTCGTTCTGGTAAAACTACCGTTCGTAATGGAGTAAGCACATTCATCACGCTATAACAGACAGAAAAGCGCAAATTGTCTTTTACTAACACAAAATCGGCTAAAGCAGCCCAAAGGGTGGCGTCATCCCCTTTATAGTGCCGCCGTACTTTTTGTACGTCACCGCGCTTTGCTAGAGCATATTTTTTTCACTATTGTGTGTAGGCAACGTAGTTTTAATGATAAAGTTGAGGCCGATTGGGCACTGGCAAAAAAAAAAGGCTGCAGGGACACCTCCCTATATAACCCTTCCCACTTCCAGCTAGCCTTAGTGCCCATTTTATTTTGCTTTTGGAATGCGCTGAGATGGCTGTCCATCCTTATGGTAGCACGGTCAGACATGGCTAGGGTTAATTACTTTGGTGCCTGTTTTCCCTATCCTACTAAAGGGCATCTGATGGTGCCATATCGCCTTTTGCCCTTTCTTCTGTGGTGCTGATAAGTGCCTGCACATCCTTAAGTCCATTCTACACATAATTTTTACCTTGCTTAGAGGAAGGTTGC
Organism: Rana temporaria; assembly: GCF_905171775.1. Classification (NCBI taxonomy): domain Eukaryota; kingdom Metazoa; phylum Chordata; class Amphibia; order Anura; family Ranidae; genus Rana; species Rana temporaria. Next base: position 123,478,028 of record NC_053490.1, on the reverse strand, counting down.
TGCATGTGCACACCCTGCCTCTTTGTCTTTGGATCTAGGACACCGACCAAGCAACATCTCCTGGCTGTAATCATTGCGGGCATACAAATTGCAGTTTTCTCTTGCATTGGCTTACAGCTGCTTGCACCAAGGCAATTACACCTCTCCCCTGCACCATTGCTGTAGACTTCCTGAGAGGGTAAATGTTTTCACACACATGGTGGACCATGAGCAAAATAACGAGACAGACAGGCTCAAAAGCCCAGGCCCAGATTTTAGCTCTATTTGGGGTTTTAGTATATTGGTTCAAGGCCATGGTACCCTACCATGCAATCAGTTCTTTTGCCAAGTCTGCCTCATCTTTCCTGTCTAGAGAGTAATTTTCTGCCACAATTTAAGAGTTCATGGGCATAATTTCTGGCCTTTTTAAGGCCTTTGTCTACAGGGGTCATGGCTGTGCCCCTTGTACCCCCTTTTCTGTCTTAAGTCTTTGACTTTGTCCTTGAACACCCAATACTGGAGACGACATCTGTTGCGAAAGAATATTAGCCCTCTAAGGCAGGGGTGTCGAACTCAATTTCGTTGAAGGCCGCATCAGCAGTGTGGTTGCCCTCAAAGGACCAGTTGTATCTGGGTCGCACTACATACAGAGTGCAGAGTTTAGGATTACGTCAGCATTATGCTACGTACAGAGTGCAGGGTTCAGCAGTGCGTTACGTACAGAGGGTAGGAATTCAGGGGTGTGCTATGTACAGAAATTCAGGGGTGTGCTACGTACAGAAATTCAGGGGTGCGCTACGTACAGAGGGCAGAGCTTAGGGGTGGGCTGTGCCCAATGTGCAACATCTTACTTTCACCCCTCCTCCTGGGTTCTGACCCCTGCACCCAGCACTCTGTCCCCAACTCCCACCTCTAAACGCATCTTCCTACACACTTCCACAGTCCCCCCCACCATCCAAAGCAAACCAGGCAGGTCAGGAGAGCATGCACCAGGGAGGTCAGGAAAGCATGCACCAGTTTGGTGAGGAGAGCACACACCAGGGAAGTCAGGAAATCATGCACCAGGGAGGTGAGGAGAGCACACACCTGGGAGTTCAGGAAAGCATGCACCAGTTAGGTGAGGAGAGCACACCCTGGGGGTACAATGCTTTAATGAGCCCAATTTCTCACTGTGCCACATGAAAAGATTCAATCTGATTTGTCAGCGAACAGCTCCTCTTTGCTAAGCTGCAGTAACTCAGCAGACTCGGCATAGAAGTGCTTGTAAACTAATCCAGATGTACTGCTTGCTGAGCTTACCTTCCAGGAAGTTCACAGTCACTCTGGCTCCCTCTGCTCAGCTGCTCACACCTCCCTCTTCCAGGCGGGCGCGACCTCAGGGGTCAGGCACATCCCTTTCCCTCCCACTCAAGCAGCAGCCTGCAGGAGATAGGCTGGAAAACTGCTGGGGGAGGTACATGCTGGATCCACTGCATGCGCTCAGCTACACACAGTACAGAGGAGGAGAGGGAGGAAGTGTTTACTCCGGTTGCCAAGGAGACCTGTTTCGTGTTGGCAGCAGAAAGCGGCAGTGAGAAGAGGAAGTGGAGGCTGCCGTGCCGCTGCGCAGGCCACATCACAAGGCCTAGCGGGCCGGATTCGGCCCGCGGGCTTTGTGTTTGCCACCACTGCTCTAAGCCATCTCTCAAGTCTGTTTTCCCTGCACATGTTAAAACCTTTCTGATTAATGCGTTGGTTGAGCCTTCCTCTATAGGGAATGTCCATATCCGAAGCATCACCTGCTGCTGTCACAATGAGGGATGGGTGGGACTTCTGGGCTGGTGCATTTTTGTAACATTTGTCATGTGTTGCACCATAAGTATGGGTGTAACATGTTACCAAGGTGAACTTTTTCTTAGAAAAAAAAACCTACAGCTGCTGTGTATAAAGAAGAAGGTATGCAAGAGATTACAGGTCCTCCTTAAGGCTATCTTTGCCATGGCATAAGCAAGCAATACAGATTTTAACTTGTAAGGAACAAGTGTAATAAAAAGACTTTGTCTTCAAGTGATTAAACAGATCTCATTTACAGACCGAAGTTCATCCCTTTGATCCAAAAAACAAACAAATGATACATTGTTTATAGTTCTCTCTCAACGCTGAGCAATGTTGATAAACATTTGCAGTTTAAAAAAAATAAAAAATTGACAGCTCTGAGCAGAGAACGGCTATGCACTGTTTACATAGAATTGTGGAAATGCCGGATTAAGATCATGAGGGGGGTGAATCGAGATCCCTGGAGTACAGTGCAGGACAGGAAAATCCCCTCTGTTATTATGATCTCCCTATTGATTGCTACAGAACTGAGGCTAAGTGGGAGGGGTTATATAGGGGGTGTCCCTGCAGCCTTTTTTCCCCCCAGTGTCCAGTCACCTGATAGTAACTACATATAATGCAGTCATAATGATTTAAAGAAGCCTGTGTCCAGTACTGTACTCCTTGAAACTGATTTTACTAGTAAGTAAAAATTCCTGTTTGGCTTACATATGTTCCCTCACATAGGCATATTGCATACAAATAAAATGTTCTTCTTTATTGATGTGCACACACTGTTAAGCTAGGTTCACACTATTGCTGTTTTTCTGCGGCCACCTTTACATGAAAAATGCAGGGGAATGGTCACTGCACCTTTTAAGTATTTGAAGCTGCAGGGAAACCACATTTTGTTTTGTAGTTCTCTGCATGAGAAAACGCATTGCGGTTTCCAGTGCGTTGGGTGCTATTAAGAATTAATGGCACCCCTGCGTGTCTGCTAACAGTGGTGCCTTTTTTTTATGCAGGTGCAGGAAAGGTCTCGCACCTGCATATATTATATATATTTACAGTGCATCCGGAAAGTATTCACAGTGCTTCACCCTTTTTCACATTTTGTTATGTTACAGCCTTATTCCAAAATGGATTAAATTCATTATTTTCATCACAATTCTACAGAAAATACCCCATAATGACAACGTGAAAAATGTTTTGTTTTGAAATCTTTATTAAAAATAAAAAATCGATGATGTTTCTACAACTTGATTGGAGTCCACCTGTGGTAAATTTTTAGTTGATTGGACATGATTTGGGAAGGCACACATCTGTCTATATAAGGCCCCACAACTAACAGTGCATATCAGAGCACAAACCAAGCCATGAAGTCCAAGGAATTGTCTGTGGACCTCCGAGGCAGGATTGTATTGAGGCACAGATCTGGGGAAGGGCACAACAAAAATGTCTGCAGCATTAAAGGTCCCAATGAGTACAGTGGCCTCCATCAACCGTAAATGGTGACGGAAGTTTGGAACCACCAGGGCTCTTTCTATGGCGGGCCTCCCGGCCAAACTGATGGATCAGGGGAGAAGGGCCTTAGTCAGAGAGGTGACCAAAAACCCAATTGTCACTCTGACAGAGCTGCAGCGTTTTCTCTGTGGAGAGAGAACCTTCCAGAAAAACAACCATCTCTACAGCACTCCACCAATCAGACCTGTATGGTAAGGGTGGCCAGACGGAAGCCGCCACTCAGTAAAAGGCACATAACAGCCCACCTGGAGTTTGCCAAAAGGCACCTAAAGGACTCTGAGACCATGAAAAACGAAATTCTCTGCTCGGATGAAACAAAGATTGAACTCTTTGGCCAGAATGGCAAATGTAATTTCTGGAGAAAACCAGGCACAGCTCATCACCTGGCCAATACCATTATTACAGTAAAGCATGGTGATGGCAGCATCATACTGTCGGGATATTTTTCAGCAGCAGGGACTAGGATCGAGGGAAAGATGAATGCAGCAATGTAGAGAGACATCCTTGATAACAAACTGCTCCAGAGCGCTCTGAGGCAAAGGTTCAACTTCCAACAGGACAATGACCCTAAGCGTACTGCCAAGATTACAAAGGAGTGGCTACGGGACAACTCTGTAAATTTATTTTAGTGGCCCAGCTAGAGCAAAGACTTAAACCCGATTGAACATCTCTGGAGAGATCTGAAAATGGCTGTGCATCGACGCTCCCCATCCAACCTGATAAAGCTTGAGTGGTCCTGCAAAGAAGAATGGGAGAAACTGCCCAAAACTAGGTGTGCCAAGCTTGTAGCATCAACCTCGCAAAGTTTTTAGGCTGTAATTGGTGCTAAAGGTGCTTCAACAAAGTATTGAGCAAAGGTTGTGAATACTTATGTACATGTGATTATTTTATTTTTATTAAATTTGCAATGATTTCTATCAAACTTCTTTCACGTTGTCATTATGGGGTGGTGTTTTGTAGAATTTTGAGGAAAATAATGAATTTAATTTATTTTGGAATAAGGCTGTAACTTGTAAAATGTGGAAATAGTGAAACGCTGTGAATACTTTCCGGATGCCCTGTATATGCATTTATAAATTTAGCCTTATTCCTGAAAATGTTTATCATTTGGTTTCCAAATGCATATTTTCACTCCAGTGAACTTGACAATCAGTTTCATAACATCTAGTTATGTGTTCTTACCTTTTTTTTGTTTATTAAGAGCTGCAGCAGTATCAGCATCATTGACTGTTGCATATGCTTCACAGAATTAACTTCCATGAGACAGGGTGGGTTCACTATCAAATGAAACTGTATTATAATTTACAGTGTGTTGTCCAAAATGTACAAATTACAAGACGCTGTCTGATATGGGCATCATTTTTTATAAGGACAAATTGATGGAATATTTGTTTCCTGGCAACACATGAAGCCGCATTTTTTTCTTAAGTATGATGCCCCGGAGCTCTCCTTTTAAGGACATTAAAAATCTATAAATTGCAACAGTTCACATATTGATACATAACTGTTATGATTTCAGTTCACAGAGGATGAATTCTCGCCTAGAAGATGTTCCTGCAAAGTGGTCAAGTGTGGATCCCGCTAATGGTCTAAATGTAAGAGTTGCTCATATTTTTCCATCAAAGAAGTTTGTAGTTGGCGACTATCGGAGCCAAGCATTTTGTTGACACTGGCTTCAAACTTTGCCATGCATATGTGTCACATTCGTCCTAGGAACCCTGTCTACCACATGACATGAAGTCTGGCATCATTATGTAATTTGTGCAACACAATACTTGATCAACAAAATGAGAGATAGCTTGTCATTTTTCTTCCAAGAAAGCCTTTTCTGTACATCCCAATGATCTGCATTCCAATTTGTTGTTATGGGTCAGCTTATCTTTGGTGCTAAGCCATGCTTTTAGTAGCTTATTTCTACCCACATACAAACCTCCTGCTTTATAAGAACACCATTAACAGCCACAAAGGTACCTTAACTGTATGGCCCTATGAGTAGGAAATTGTTTATTGGGTTAAACACATACCCTAAATATAGGCTAGTAATGAGATAAATATTTGAGGCTGCTATTGTTGACTTATAAAAATCCAAATTGCCTGGTTATTAAGCACACCATCTAAAAAAAATGTATTACTTTCTAAGACCGTGACCCAAAAAAAGTTGGGGAAAGTCAGAAAACCTTATCTGCATCTCACAAACAAAAGATTTCCCAGCAAAACAACTACCGTATTTATCGGCATATAACGCGCACTTTTTCACCCTGAAAACAGAGTGAAAATAGCATGTGCGCGTTATACGCCGATATAGTTAAAAACGGCATTGTACATACCGCATATAGTGCCTTGGGATTAGCAGACACCAGAGACAGGGGGGTCCCGGGTACAATCAGATCCAGCAGACACTCGGATACGCGGATACGGCGGCAGACACTCGGATACGGCGGCAGACATTCTCCTGCTGCTCTCTGCACACAGTAGCCAGTCCTAGTCTCACAGCCCTCATAGCGTAGCCGTGGTCACGCTCTGCACTCCTCGCAAGAGTTAGACTGGCTACTGTGTACAGAGAGCAGCAGAAGGTCTGCCGCCGTATCCGCGTGTCTGCTGGATCTGACAGGTACAAATCATTTACACGAAAAGGTGACTAAAAAAAAAAAAAGGTTGTGGCTGTTGATCGTCGGAGAACAATATATTATAATGCCAGCGAGGGGGGGTAAAGCAATAAATGACACTGCCTGACAGGGGGAGGGGGAGGGGGAGCTAAGGGAAACACACATCACACACTGGCTGACAGCCCCCCTCCTTACAAATAGTTTGTGTCTCTTTGCCCTCCCTTGTCAGGCATCAGTGTGCACTGATCTTAACCACTTCAGCCCCAAAAGGATTTACCCACTTCCTGAGCTACCCTTATTGTGCTTAAAAGTTCAGTATTTAATTTTTATTTTTTTTCCTGAAATTCCTTCTTAAAATTAGGGTGCGCGTTATACGCCAGTGCGTGTTATACGCCGATAAATACGGTAAATGGACCCTGTCTAATGGCGGGTACACGCTATGAGGTTTGTCGTGCAATACAGGGGGTTGCACAAAAAAGAAAAACTAACAGCTCTGGTCGGAGCCTCTGTACTAATAATGCCAGGTTAGTCCAGCGATCTCTCTCAGAGCTATTGTGTTCTGACAGGGGAATCCCCTCCACCAGAATACGCCGATCAGCGTGGTCTGACTGAGAGCGCTGATCAAAAGTTGGTCGACTGCTAGTTTTCCAGCATGCACGAACGGACGGCTTCTGTCAGACAGACCGACATACACAGGGCAAGAATGTTGGATGTTTTTATTTGAACCGGCAAATGTCTCCCGCAGGGCTTAACAGTTTATATTTGCAAATATATGCGTAAGCCACTGCTTTGTGATTTTTTTTTTTTTTTATTGCTACAGGTAAGCCTATAATAAGGTTTACCTGTAGGTAAATAAAAAGATCTCTTAAACGTGCGATATTCACCCTGGATGCAGCCGGTGATGTTACTGATGCATGTGCTCTAAAGGTCTGGCATTTGCTGGGGGTGACGTCATCGCAGCTCAGACCACTCATACAGCCGGAGTCTATGAACTTGGAAGAACAACCAGGGGCAGATGGAAGCCCTGTCAGCAGTGGCACCACGCTGCTGGAGGGCTTTGTTCTAATTTACGTATTTCATAATGTGCTAGTATGCAACGCATGTTATTACATTATGCAATGGCCTTACAGGTGTGTGTGTGTGTTTTTTTTTTTTTTTTTTTTTTAACTGTGGGGTAGCGGTTTACTACTGCTTTAACTCCTAAAAAAATATCTTATTCTTGGAGTCCATTGAGGGGACGCCACATGACAATGCTCTTGGAAATGCTTTTTTTACAAGCATTCTGGTCTGTTTTATTTATTTTTTGAGGGGGGGTTACCCTTTTCAATCATCTAGTGCATGGGTGCTCAACCTGTGGCTCTCCAGCTGTTGCGGAACTACAATTCCCATGAGGCATTGCAAGCCGCTGACAGGCACAAGCATGTCTCCCAAAGGCTGAGGCATTATGGGAATTGCAGTTTTGCAACAGCTGGAGAGCCACAGGTTGAGCACCCATGATCTAGTGGGTGGCAGTCCCTCAATGGACTGCAAGAATATGATTTTACAGTGAGTACCCAAATCTTGTTATTTTTTCTTTGGCAAATGTAAGCTGCTGAATATAATATTCAGTTTATTGCATGTGTCTTCAGAATTTATAGTTACAAGGTTTGCAGCTTGAACAGCAAATTCTGAATTATGACCCACTTGTATCTACTGTGTGACTTGTTAGAAAGACTAAGCGTTGTTTTCTGTTGTCCTGCAGGCTGAGCGTCCCATTGTCCGGCAAAACAGGCCTGGCCGTCCTGCCAAGAACAGAAGACGGAGGATGATTTAGCATGTTTTAGCCATTTTTATTACAATAACATATTCGGCAGACCTGTATCTGCTGCTGTCACCTCAAAGGCACTTCCCATATCCTCAGACAACCTTACATTTTAGACTGCATACAGCTAGCTAGAGATAAAATGTATATTTGTTCTTTCCTGTAAAAGGAACAAACCATAATGGTCATCCTTTTTTACACACTGCACTGGTTATGAACCTTCCCGCCCGTTGTCTGTTCTCCATGGTGGCTTTAACTCTGTACCCCTTAGGTGTGGTAAGGGAGCTTTGGATCTCTGAGAACCTCCTATGGTATATATCAAGAATTAATAAGAAAAGTCTGAAATATATTTATCCACCGACATATGTACTTTCTGTACATATATACTTTCTCTTGTATCACATATCACTGCTGATTAATAGGTTGTCATGGTCATCTCATGCTGACTCGTATATAAAGAGTTGCCTCATGGACTTCAAAGTGCAAAATAGCCTCTGGAGAATCAGAACAACCAGTAGCTTGGCAATATACAGACTGCATCTCCCAGCATGCTTTGTTATCTCTGTAGATTAAAGAAGCATGCTGGGCTCTGCAGCAAGCTGACTGGCTACATTCACCTATTCCTTATCACTAGATTGAGCCATAGTGTTCCAATGGGCTCTCAAAAGCACAAACTACATGTATTTCCGTGCTCTTTGCCATCCATGACACTATTTTAATTTAATTTATTTTCTGCTTTATGTATGTTCTCCCTGCTCTTCTGCAACTTGTTACAAATGGATGTCAATTGTACTGCTGTCATTGTTTATCTCTGGCTTGTTCAACTGCTATGCAGTGGCCACATCACAACATTTAAGCAGCCCTTTTAAATAGATGCTCATATGTGTAGAGTTTTTAGTGATAGTACACAACTGTTTTATTTAATTATCCTTCATCAAATCACTTTTTAGTAAGAGCTGTTTTATTATCCTAATATTTTATGGCCAAAATAATTCTGCGGGGTATCAGCATTTTGTTGATTGCAATATTTAATTGATATTTTAATGAATCACAGAGTGTATTCAGGCAAATTGGCTTTTAATCTTATGCCCACACACACTTTACCTAATCCTTTTACTATTGTCATATAATTGTACCTAAATATTTAAAGATAATATGGCCAGTGTGCCCCCTCCTTTTGATTACTTTGGATCATTTGCCCAGAGTGACTTAAGAATAATAAGCTTTGATCATTTTTAGTGTTTCTCCTTGCAGCTTTGGATTGCTCTTGCTTCTAATTAAGTCATTCCTTGAAAGACGTGTAAGCTGTGTTCTGACAGATGTTTCTGTAGTGCTGGATGTACAGGGAGGAAATCGCCAAAAACAGAACACAAGTCCAGAGTTCATTTTATTCAGGTTCTTGTATAGTAACAAGCCAACATATTTTGGAGGTTCAGATGGTCTCCTTCATCAGGACTTGGTATTGTTGAACAAAGTGTGTACTGGACTGATAAAATTGGAGGGAACCTTGAGTGTTTTGTCCAGATAAGTGCAGCATGTTGGATTTTTATGACATAAGAGTCTGAGTAAAATGAAATCTGGATTTTATACACACTGCTTTTGGTGCTTTCTTCCTTGAATACCCAGTCCCTCCTCAAACAAAAAACAATCTTCTGCCACCACTCCTGGAAAAGCTGCCTTGGTATATCGTTTATACTGCTTAAGATTTTATTAAAAACAACTTCACTTTTAAGGTATTTAGCTCCCCACACCTTACTTCCTGAGATGTTTCCACAGACATTTGTAGAATAATGCTCCTCCAGTTTCTGCTGTGTTAAAGTGGATCTTCACTGCATCTGAGCATCACAAACCAAAAACACAATTTTTAATAGTCAAAGCAAACTCCCCATCCATACATGTCGGCATTCTTTATTTTGCTGAGAAATCTTTTTAAAAAAACAACCCCCTAGCAATTCTGACCATGAGTAAGGGCAAATGATTCATGTAGCATTTACTTCCTGGAATCCGTCTGCCCTTAGCTCAGGGGTAGCCAACCTAGGCCCTCCAGCTGTGGTGAAACTACAAGTCCTCTGAGATATTGCAAGACCCTGAATATCCCAGCCATGAGTCCTAGAGGCAGAGGCATAATGGGATTTGTAGTTTCCCCACAGCTGGAGTGCCGAGGTTGCCTACCCCTGCTTAGGAAATGCAGGAGAGAGTGCTTGGCTGAGAAAAACCATCCTCCCCTTCTGAAGACTCCTGGGATGTATGACATCATTTGCCTAGGCAAAAAAAAAATGTAAAAAAAAAAGTTGGAAATGTATATACTTTCCCATCTATTAACTAATGCTACCATCATGAGGATTAAAAAAAAGATAAAAATCAATGTTGACTGGGAGAGTGAAGTTCCACATTAATATCAGTATATAAATGGGGATGGGGGGAGCTAGTAGTGGTTAGTGTTATTTAATTGGACTTGTTCTGTAATGTTGAAGATGTTTTACCACATATCTAAGTAGCTTTCTCAGTTCTAATGAGTTTTGGGAACATACCCCAGAATTTATACTTGCATGGGTACCTTGGGAATCTACTTGTATAAGTGTTAAAACATTTAGAACAGTTTGAATTTGAATAACTGCTACTTGCTATACCATGACCTGAATAACTGAGAACCTTCACAGACTAGGGAAGAAAGTAAATCCTGTCATCTCATCAATAGTAATGTTGTCAGGGGATGGCTTGCAGTTGTTCCAATGAGCAACCTGATGAAAAGCAAGAACAATCTGTAGCTGAATGGAAAAACTCATTAAATTTGAATCACAATAATTTCATAATACGGTTGTAAAAAGCACTTTGTAATCTGCATATGTCCATAAAAGACTTGCGGAGATTGAATTGCCAGTGGCTTGTTACTTCGCTGTAAGAAATACTCCTGTATATAAAAGAGTAATAGAGTAACAAGCACCAGTGATCTTTCCAGGCAAACAAAATGGTTGAACCCTGCTACTTTTATTTTATTTCTTTTTTTAATTATCAGATGACTGAAAAGAAAAATGTTTAAGATATAATTATGAATTATTTTTATAGATACAAATTATTTTCAACTATACTGTAGGCAATGTATATTGCCATGCATATTGTAATTTACATTAGGTGGACATTTGGTGGTCCAAACTAAAAAAAAGGAAAAAAAAATATATAAGGATTAATAATTGGTTTCAGTAATTAATTTTATTTTTTTGCAAGATCTGTAAAATATGTGCAGTATACGGCACATTTCTACATTATGAACATTATCTTTGATATCTGTATACCTGCATCTATCTACAATGTATAATTTTGGTTGGTGAATTATACTGATAAAGGGTCACAAAATCGAAACACTATATATATCATATTTAAGAAGCCATAAAACAACATTTATAGAAGAGGATGCAAACATTTGCCTAGTAGGATAAGTGTAGCAGAGTGAATGCTTGTTGGGTTAGTGCTTGTACAGATGAGCAGCGAGTTGTACCTTGCATGTTCAAACCTATATTCTGCGCCTCCTTGGGCGCTAGAAGGGCTTTGCCACACAAATAATAAATTTCATTTATTGGCGTGTATATGTAGAGCTCACATTCACATGCAGTGCCAGTAAATGCAGCAAAGACCTCTTTCACAAAGCTGTTTAGATGCAGCCAACACATTCCAGTAGCAAGATTTAGCAGACTCTTGCAGCTGCAATGACTGGGACATGCGAATAGCAGTGACTGCTCAGCCAAGAAATTAATCGTAGACTGACTGTTTAAGTGTAGACAAAGCGCTTACCTGCAGTTTGAATCAGGTGTCTGAGCCTGGACGCAGTCAACTGCTGTTCTCAAGTCGTGGTCATTCAAGCCACAAAAATGATTCTTGCAGCTGGAAAACGGGGACTGCATTCAAATGGCTGTGTCGAGGAGGCCTTAATCCTTGTGCACACAGGCATCATTTTGTATAAGAGCAGTGTGTACAGCAAACAAGCTTTGTTGAAGGGCCAAAAAAAAAAAAAAAAAACTTCTGTTCCAATATGGAAATATTAAATATATTAGCAATGCTCAAAACTTGTTCAAAGCCTGCTTGCAGCACGCTTCAAGTGACAGCTCTCACATTAAGATTCGCATTTAACCTTCCCATTTGGAGCTGAATAGTGTTTACGCCGCATGCTTGCTGGATGTTTTTGCAGCTGCTGCTAGGGACATCTCAGGCCCCGTACACACGACCGAGTTTCTCGGCAGAATTCAGCCAAAAACACGATCGGAACTGTATTCTGCCGAGAAACCCGGTCGTGTGTACTCTTTTGGCCAAGGAAGCCGACGAGGATCTCGTTGGGCCAAATAGAGAACATGTTCTCTATTTCCTCATTGTTGAATGGGAATATTCGGCTCGCCGAGATCCTCGGCGGCTTCACAAGGAACTCGACGAGCAAAACGATGTGTTTTGCCCGTCGAGTTTCTCGGACGTGTGTACGGGGCCTCACTGTTTTTATTTCCCCTGCTGCTAAACTGCCCCCCCCCCCCCATGTTAGACTATGTATCAATGCACACACAGGCTTTTAGCAACGTTTGACGCTCCTAAACAATAGGTGTGTCTATTAATTTTAATAGCCAGAATATATTTAAAGTTCTGGCAAATGAAATAAATGCCCAAACACCAAACTGCTAAACTGGTTTGAAAAAAATGCAGTTTAGGTGAGTTTTTAACATTGTTTTTCTCCTCTCAGGAGAAACTGCGTTTTTCAACAAACCAGTGTGCTTGAGGCCTAAATTCTTTAAGAAAGCTACTCAAAGCTTGTTTGATGCTTTGGGGAAGTTTGCTGCACACACTGCTTTTATACAAGCTCACCATATGACCAAGGCCAAAATGTTCAGTTCACATGGCATTATTGTACAGGTTGTCACTTTTTTTTTTTATGTTGGTGTTATCTGTAGACTGGTCCAGTATCCTGTATTTTTAGTTTACTGACTCTTAAAAGGTAAATGTCTAGTGGCTTCTTGCCTTTTAAGCTGACCGCACACTTTTACAATCTACTAAGTTAAGGCTTAATTGCACAGGAATGTCCGTGTTTGGAGTCATAAGATCTTGACTAGTGTACAAGTTAGACTTGTAGAGTCTGCGACTTTTTCACAGCAATTGTTATACGGCGCATTCAGTTGTTTCATGTTTTTTATGCATGAACTCATTGAGGACCATGTAGACAGAGTTGGAAGCTGCAGAAGTTTTTGGAACATGCTGTTGACTATGAGGATGAGAAGCAAAGAAAACATATCAGTCCTTTCTCTGTAGTGCTTCACATACTGTAAATTTAGTTTGAATCCATAAATAAATCTAAAATCCTCACGAAGCCAGTGCACTGTATTCTAGGTCAGATCTGTAAAATAAGTTCTGTATGAAGAGTTTCTCCCTTTACAAACTAGTTTTCCAAGCTGCATTTTATCAGAGGGTTGGGTGGCTTAAATGTTACAATTTTTCATGTCACAAGATAAAAACACCCATGGTGCAGTGGAAGTGATCTGGTAGGTCCTGTACACCAGTGGTTCTCAACTTCAGTTCTCAAGTACCCCCAAACAGGCCATGTTTTGGGAATTTTTCTTAGATAAAATAGCTGCCCAAAATTCCAAGTCATTGACTCTGATTTACAGCACCTGTGCGAGAAAAAGGAAAATCAGAAAACATGGCCTGTTTGGTGGTACTTGAGGACTGATGTTAAGAACCACTGCTGCACACATGGCTGATGCCAATGGGGCCAAAAAAAAAAACAGGAAAGTTATTATAGGATACAGTATCTGTTGAGGCTACTTTGTTCTGTCCTTGCTTGCCTGAAAGTCTCTGCAAAGCAGTCATTCCGACCCCCATACAAAGAGGGCACTGAATCCAATGAGCCAGGAACCTAAATATCAGCACTTTGGGGACACTGTCCTATTGGGATGTCTGTATACAGACCCAAAAAATCTTTAAATACCCTGTCCCTAATATAAAGCAGCATTAATATCCACGGAGCTGCATATAGAATCTACAATATTTAGTGATGTTTTTCATCACACATCAGCTTACGTTCTTCCTGCTCTAAACTGCTGGACGACGAAATTTGGCAGATTTTTATTGTTAACTGAGCACCGTACACAAGCCATGAAAGTGCAAAAACAGATTTTACAATTGCCTATCTGTAAATAGGAAAGCGGACAAAGCATACAGACGAAAACACATAGTGGTGCGTATTCACATAAGCGTGCAGAATAAAGCCAGCCATAGATGGTTTGAATCTTGGTTGGTTCAGCAGGGACCAGCCAAGATTTGAACAATGCATAGGTAGGCTGATTGTACCCGAGTAGATCCATCGATTGACTTGAGCACAACCAGCCTGTTGGACTTTTAGAATGCTATAGGCGCTAGCACTAATCGCTGTGTTATCCCAGCAGGGACAGCTACCCTCGCCAGTTGAACATAATAGCCCTGCGGGAGGGATTCCTCCATCAACAGTAACTCTGTTGATAGGGAATCAAGTGATTTTCTTTCCTACAACCCATGGTTGCAGGAAAGAAAATTTGTATTATCTACAGCCTGTCTAAGAGTGCTCAGATAGCAGTGAAGGGATAGAAGCCTTTTATTTTAGTCTCTGCCCTTATTGTGTAGGTTTCCCCTCTTCACCAGAAAAGAGAGTAGAGTTACTCCCCATTTTACACCTCTATCCAAAAATGTTTTGACTAGCTTTTAATACAGTTGCCAAACTACCTCTTTTTTTAAGGATAAGTCCACCCAGAAGTGATAGCTCAGCAATGGAAGAGTACAGAAGTGTAAAGCCTATGTTGACTACCCGTGTATCTTTTGGGATCCTACTGCACAAATTGTCTTGTTTTCTTTTGGCTTTATAAGAAGAAAAGTGTAGATTTTCTGTTTAATCTGTACAATTGTGCTGTCACAAACCAGTGAACTGATGTTTATATAAAAGTAAAATTCACATATTGATACAATGTGAAAATTGCTTTGTTGGTCAAAAATGATGCATGCTGTGCACCTAGTTGTAGTTGGCCACATTGAAGACATTTAACCACTTTGAATGTGACCAACAGAGGTATGCCATAGCCTGGAGAAGTGAGCGCCTTCACATACATGCATGTTGTGGTACTTTCCTATTGCCACTATTTATCTGACTGAAGCAAGTTCTTCAATGAAATGTTGTTTGGAAGCTGCAATCGGTCCCTGTGGACATTGATTGTACTCAGGTTTAAAGAAAAACTCAGCTAAATTGTCATTGGAACATAGCCCTGTAGCAGTGTCAGAACGAGACAAATCTTTTATGTGACTGGGGCTCGCCAGTGTTGACTATTCTCAAGGTGCTGACTTGCCAGTTGCACAAGTTTCTGAACGACTTATCACCTTTGGGATATTCTACAAGGAATAAAACACGAGTTTAAGAAACAAATACACTGTCATTTTGGCAACCAGGCATTTAAAATAACTAACTACGCTTTTGTGTGTCTGTCTTAACTGGCCAATTTATTTGTCACTTGAGATTAATGTAGAGAGGAAAAGCAACACAAGATATCACAGTACAGACAGAGAATGTAATGTTCCATCTGAATGCAGCAGTCTAGCCTTCTTTTCCACATACACTCCTTCCTATGTCGGACTGGATAAATATGACGCAAAGTCATTGGCTAGCGAAAAAGAAAATATTTTTTGAAGGGATAAAAGAGCCATACCTTTTTGTAAAATGTATTAATTCCTATTTCATGGGGAATCATATAACTTGGCACAAAATACACAATCATCCTATATGCTATGTCACATCTCCTATACATGCTCCAAAGAAACATTAATGCCAGTATATAAACGTTACAAGATGGCAGGCAGTGTGGCCGCCTATACCAACCAGATTCTTGTAGACATTTTCTACCTCTTAGAAAATCAAAAGCTGGATTCTGAGTGGCTACCATTGGCAACATCTCTAACCTTAAGAGCCCAACCGTTCTAACAACATACTTATCTGTTTATAGGCTTTATTTCTTTTTTTAATCCTAACTTAGTTTGCTATATCTCAACTAGTAGTGTTGAATTCTGGGCACACAGTTAAAAATGGCTATTTAGTGTCACATTTAAAAGGCAAGAAATAGTGGAGCTGCTAGTGCTAATTTGAAGTTCTTCAAGGCTATCGGTCATATACTTCCTGAACTACTTGGGAGTCGCTGATCTGGAGCAAGCAAGTTTTTGTTTGGTGTTTGGACACCAGGCACATGCTTTTTTCAGGTCAGCGACTCAATAGTAAAGCAAACATATGGCTGACAGCCCTGCACCATTCATATGTAACCCAAGTTGGCAATGGCAGCCCCCTAATTAAAGTCTGCTCATTGGAGGCATTGTGATGTGTGTTTGGCTGGGTTTTACACAAATTGTAATATTTGCAGTCAGTTGCAGCAAAGCAGGCCTCTCTAATGTACTTTAGTGCAGGGGTCTCCAAACTTTCTAAACAAAGGGCCAGTTTACTATCCATCAGACTTTAAAGGGGCTGGACTGTGGTCATGGGAGTTTGCCTTAGCGTTGGTAACAATGCCCCATCATTGGTGTTAGTGGGCGGAATAGTGTCCTATCGGTGGGCAAAATAGTGTCCTGTCGGTGGTTGGAATAGATAAAGGCATGCAAGGAGCCACATCCGGCCCCTGTGCCACAGTTTGGAGACCACT
This sequence comes from Rana temporaria, assembly GCF_905171775.1. Lineage (NCBI taxonomy): Eukaryota > Metazoa > Chordata > Amphibia > Anura > Ranidae > Rana > Rana temporaria. The sequence continues at coordinate 123,461,646 of NC_053490.1, read as the reverse complement.
GGTCTAGTGTATTAGGGGGCTTTGGAAAGTCCTGGCCTTTTTGAATCCTGGAATGTCTAGTTTAAACAAGCCCTACATCATTTATATATACCCCTACAATAAAAGTTGTAGTATCAGTCCACTAAAACGAATCATTCTAGAGTGGATCCAATATACCCCTGAAAAATGTGCATTCCACGTGGACCCTGTTAAAGAAAACCCCCCAAAATCAGTGATTACATTTCCCATGAAAATGTAATTTAGTTGAACATCATGGAAAATGTAGTTCAAAAACATCTGGGGTGCCAAGGTTCGCCATCACTGCCCTAAATCATCTAACAGAAATTGCCTACTGCTACTTAATTTTACAAAGTAATATAGTCGTATTGGACTTCCACAAAATGGAGAACACCACTACAAAACATATAGCTTGGTGTATCGCATAAGTCCAAGAGGCAAGTTCTTTTATGGGTGATTTTTCCCTACCGGGTCCCAAAAAGTTACAGGATACCAGCTCCCTCCATTTGGTTGAAGGTTGGTCAGTAGGCTGCTGATTCTTATTTGAACAATGTCAACTGGTACATACTATAAGCTTTGTGATTCAGGGATCATTCACACATCAGCAGTTCCCTTTAGTATGCAGGGTAACCACAGCTCAGCTAAGAAATCACGATCATCCATGTCACCCTATAAATGCAGTGTGATCTCAGAGATCCCCCTTTGTACTCCACAGAAATACCTTTTTTGATTTTGGTAGTTCCTCCCACACTTTGCAGTGCAAATACACACATTCATACATATACATGTGTTGAAACACATTTGACGCCTTAATATTTCCAACAGTGCTTGTCCATAGGTATAAATGGGCCCTCGCACAGCACTGCCATAATGCATAGCCAGACATGGCTCCTGTTCCAGATTCTCATTTCTCCTGTCCCCTTTCTGAACAACTAGCATTATCAAACAGCTTTGTTGTCCAATCAGCAGACAATTAGGGTAGAAAATCTGAAGCTCAGGAAATGTGAAAGTCAGTTTTTAGTTATGTATGCCATGGCACGAACGTGTGGATCACAAGACTCACTGAACAGGATTATTTGAAATCCTTTGGCAGGTAAAACAGCATGTGTGTTTCAATTATTTAGCTGTTTTGCTTTAACACTTTACATATTCTGTACACTTATCTTCTACTGTTTTATGTATGTTTTTAATTCACCCGACACCCCTATAATCGCCTTTGTCTATATCCCAGAATGTAGCTTTGATACCCAATTACTGCACACTACAACTAGCTCTATACAGACCTGTCATTGAGGGGACAAGTGACTGTAAATTCTCCTTCCTAACCGATGGAAGCACCTAACGAGGAATGCGTTTTAGACCTCTTCAGCAGGGACGGAGTTATTGTGTACACTCAATTATGCAAATGTATAACTCTGTTATTTGTGTTTTGTAAATATTGTATAGTTCCCATTTGTCTTGTTTACTTCGAAGGCAAAAAAAAAAAAAAAATGACAACAAAAAAAAAGACCGTTTTTGTATCAATTTCTGCCTTTTCATGTAAAATATTTTCCCGTTTTAAGTTTTTAATATTTTTTTGTACAAAATAAAGGAAAACAAGGCAAAACTTTTACATTTGTGAATTTTAGCTTTTTATATGGAGGTTGACTTTAATTTAACAGATGAAAATATTTTGAAACATTTTTAGATTTTATGTTTTCTGATCATTGAGGGGTTGTTTTATTTTGTATCAAGTATTAAAATGAAAAGTGTGGTAATATGTTTAAACAAACAAAAAAAACAAGTGTCTGTGTTTTTATTTTTATTGAATTTGCTGTGCTTTTTGTCTAGATCAGTGGTCTCCAAACTTCGGCCCGAGGGCCGGATGTGGCCCTTTGCGTGCCTTTATCCGGCCCTTGGAGCACTATCCCTCCCAATGATGCGAGATACTATTCTGCCATCTGACACCGACAATGGAGCACCATTTCTCCCACTGACACCACTAATGGGGGGGCCCTTTGTTTAGAATGTTTGGAGACCACTGGTCTAGATGGTTGACACAATTATTAAAGTATTATTAAACCCTCAATTTGGGGGGGGGGGGGGTGTAGTGGCATTGCAACATTTATGTTTCTTTTCCCATTTTTGTTTGTAGTCTTTCTTGTTTGGTGTTTCATTTTCACTTGTAGGGTGGCTCCTTTGGCTTGCAGGGTCTCCCTGGTGGCCACACATAGCCACTTTGAGGCCCCATACACACGACCGAGTTTCTCGGCAGAATTCAGCCAGAAACTCGATCCGAGCCGTATTCTGCCGAGAAACTCGGTCGTGTGTACACTTTTCAGCGAGGAAGCCGACGAGGAACTCGTCGGGCCAAATAGAGAACATGTTCTCTATTTTCTCGTTAGTCAATGGGAAAAGTCGGCCCGCCGAGATCCTCGGCGGCTTCAACACTGAACTCGACGTGTTTGGCACGTCGAGTTCCTCGGTCGTGTGTACGGGGCCTAACAAGCATGCTCCTGTTTGGGACTGCAGCTTCATATGGAGATTATTGGAAAAGCACCACGCTGAGATCTTCCCAAAAAGGAGATGTGTTTGCAGCAAAAGAACATGAAAAATGTTTGTTTTACAGCAAGTTAAAAGAAGTATGGCTTTGTTTTTTTCTGCAGAATCATACTTACCTATTGGCCTGAGAACTGAGCACTCAAAAACTGCAGATTGCTTGGTTCTCAGGGCTCCCTGAGCAGAGAGCTGGTGGCTGTCAGTCTCCTGCTCTCTGCTCTGCCCCCCTCCGCGCTCGCTGGTACAGCCAAACCAGCTTTAAGCTGAGGTAGATGATAGAACAAGACTTTGGGTTTAATACTACTTTAACCTTTACAAAAAGCATTGTCAAAATAGTCTTAACTAATAGAAAACTGAACAAAAGGCAGCTTTCTACAAAAGCAAAGTCCTTTCTTGTAGTGATTAATCAAATTTTTAGCTTGTATTCTTTTGGCTTCATGCACACTGATGTCAAAAATACAGCATTCAGGTCCACAACGCAAACATTCAACAGCTCTGAATGCATCCTATGGTCTTCCAAGTACAATTGTATACTGGACGTCCAGAAGAATTTGCAAGCTATGCGCTTACCAAATAAAAAAAAAAATTGCATTCACAGTGTTTTAGTGTTGATTATAGGGAGTTTAACCACTTGCTTACTGGGCACATATACCCCCTTTCTGCCCAGGTGAAATTTAAGCTTTCAGCACTGTCACACTTTGAATGACAATTGCACTGACGTGCGACGTGGCTCCCAAACAAAATTGACGTCCTTTTTTTTCCCACTAATAGAGCTTTCTTTGGTGGTATTTGATCATCTCTGCGGTTTTTATTTTTTGCGCTATAAACCAAAAATAGAGCGACAATTTTGAAAAAAAACACAATATTTTGAAGTTTTTGCTATAATAAATATACCATTTTTTTTTTTAAAACAATTTTTTTCTCAGTTTAGACCGATACGTAATCGCAACAAGCATATAGTGATTGCTTTGCGCAAACGTTATAGCACCTACAAAATAGGGGATAGTATTATGAAATTTTTTTTTTTTTTTTTTTTTTACTAGTAATGGCGGCGATCTGCGATTTATGTCAGCACTGCGATATTACGGTGGACACTTTTGACACATTTTTGGGACCATTCACATTTATACAATTCGCAAGGAGATCTCTACTGTTCAGACACCCTCTACACTTCACACCTCATGCACACAGGTACAGTCATTACTTCCCTCTTTCAACCCCACTGCTACAGACGAAGTTGCTAAATTACTTTCTACCGTCCATCTTACCACCTGCGCTCTGGATCTTGTTCCCTCACAAATGCTACGTTCACCCTCTGGCTCTACTCTACACTCTCTAACCCACATCTTCAATCTCTCCCTCTCTTCTGGCATCTTCTCGAACTCTTTAAAACATGCACTAGTCAGCCCCATACTTAAAAAGCCCTCACTGGACCCATCCAATCTTGACAACCTACGCCCCATCTCTTTGCTCCCCTTTTTATCCACACTCCTTGAACGTCTAGTCTACAACCGACTGTGCGTCCACCTTGCAGATAATAACCTTCTTGATCCCCTTCAGTCTGGATTTCGTCCTCAACATTCCACAGAAACTGCTCTACTAAAACTAACAAACGATATACTAACGGCCAAAACGAAGGGACACTATTCTGTGCTCCTACTCCTGGACCTCTCTGCCGCCTTTGATACGGTTGACCATCCACTCCTCAAAAAACTCCACACCTTTGGTCTCCGTGACTGTACTCTTCGCTGGTTCTCTACCTACTTATCCAACCGCACCTTCAGCGTTACTTACAACTCTACTTCCTCCTCTCCTCTTCCATTCTCTGTTGGGGTCTCCAAAGGTTCTGTTCTTGGACCTCTCCTATTTTTAATCTACACCTCCTCCCTGGGTCAGCTGATAGCCTCCCACGGCTTCCAATACCACCTCTACGCTGACGACACTCAAATCTATTTCTCTGCCCCTCAACTCACTCCTTCATTTTCCTCATGTATCACGAATTTACTATCAGATATATCAGTTTGGATGTCACACCACTTCCTCAAACTCAATCTATCCAAAACGGAACTTATCATTTTCCCTCCCCCATGTGCCTTTTCCCCTGATCTCTCTGTCAAAATTGATGGCACAACTATCAGCCCATCCCCACATGTCAAGGTCCTAGGAGTAGTCCTGGACTCTGAACTGTCCTTTAAGCCTCACGTTCAATCCATGTCCATATCTTGCTGCCTCAACCTTCGCAACATCTCCAAAATACGCACCTTTCTAACCAATGACACCACAAAGCTCTTAACTCACTCCCTGGTCATCTCTCGCCTTGATTACTGCAACTCCCTCCTCATTGGCTTACCTCTGCATACTCTAACCCCCCCCTCAGTCCATCATGAACGCTGCGGCCAGACTCATCCACCTTACCAACCGCTCTGTCTCTGCTACTCCTCTCTGTCAATCCCTCCACTGGCTTCCGCTCACCCAACGAAATAAATTCAAACTACTAACAATTACCTACAAAGCCATCCACAACTCTGCCCCTCGCTACATCACTGACCTAGTCTCTAAATACCAACCTAATCGTTCTCTTTGTTCTTCTCAAGACCTCCTACTCTCTAGCTCTCTCATCACCTGCTCCCATGCTCATCTCCAGGACTTTTCCAGAGCCTCTCCAAGCCTATGGAACTCCTTACCCCAATCTATCCGCCTATCTTCTTCTCTATTAGCTTTTAGAGGATCCCTGAAAACCCTCCTCTTTAGAGAAGCCTACCCTTCCCACACCTAACAACTGTATTTTCATTTGAGTCCATCTGATCATCTCCCACAGCTACTACCCTTTGTTCCACTTGACCCTCCCTTCTAGATTGTAAGCTCTAACGAGCAGGGCCCTCTGATCCCTCCTGTATTGATTCGTATTGTGACTGTACTGTCTTCCCTGATGTAAAGCGCTGCGCAAACTGTTGGTCTATTTAAATCCTGTATAATAATAATAATACAGCAAACAGTGCTATAAATATGCACCGATTACTGTATAAATGTGACTGGCAGGGAAGGGGTTAACACTAGGGGGCGATCAAGGGGTTAAATATGTTCCCTGCTAGGTGATTCTTACTGTGAGGGGAAGGGACCGATGGTTGTCCCTATGTACAAGGGACACATCATCAATCTTCTCTCCCTGACAGGATGTGGATCTCTGTGTTTACACACAGAGATCCATGTCCCTGGCTCTGTGACTGCCGATTGCGGGAGCCTGGCGGACATCAAGGCTGCCAGGCACGCGCATTGGCACCCTAGTGACGCGGCGGGCATGCGTGCATGCCCCCCAGTGGTGGGAGGCCAGAGGCCGTATATTTTAGAGCCACCTTGTGGCCGTCAATAGTCGATGGCCGGATGGGAAGTGGTTAAAATTCCATATATAAGAACCTACCCAGGGCTGCTGTTAGAAATTATGGGGCCCTGTACAGCCTACCTGACAGGGTACAAAAGTATCAAAACTATATAGAAGAAACCGGATTGAGTTAAAGTGGATGTAAACCCTTATAACATACTTTTTTGCTGCAGGTAAGCCTAAAATAAGGCTTTACCTGTGGCTACCGTGGATGTCTCCTAAACCTAAACAGTTTAGGAGATATCCCCTGTATTTGCATGTGCCAATGTCATCGGCACATGCGCACTGAAGCAACAGCACGTACGGGCCGTTACTTCAGTGAGTGTGCCGTTACCGGCAGCTCCCGCGCGCATGCATAGGGGTGTCGTTATTGCGGCTCCGCTGGTGTATGAGGATGGCTGCAGGAGCTTCCATCTCAGGTAAATAATTCATATTGAGCTAGTATGCTATGCATACTAGTTCATTATGCCTTTGTCTTTGTCTTGCAGGTCAGCAGGGGTCAACAGAGCAGATGACAGGTCAGCAGGTTGGACAACAGGTATCATCAGGGCAGAGGGCAGAGGACAGTGTACAGGCGTCAGCAGGGTAGAAGACAGGAGTCAGTAGGACATTATACAGGGGTCAGCAGAGAAAAGGGCAGGGTTACTGGTGGCAGAGAGCCCAGCACAGTTCCTCCTCCCTTTGTCTGCCCTGCACACAGCCAATCTTTTCCTTCCCACACCTAACATAGCTGAGATCAGATTCTCTTACAGACACAGGCTCAATCTGCATGGTGTGTATGGCTACTGCAGCTGCGTTAGCATTATGATCTGGGAATTTTATAGGTTAAAACTGCAACATAGCAGCTAGCTTTACACTGCAGATTGAGGCTGTCTGTAAGGGAATCAGATCTCAGCTATGTGCTGTGTGGGGAGATCTGTTAAGTGCCCTGTAGTGTGGGGAGATCTGTTAAGTGCCCTGTAGTGTGGGCAGTTCTGGGACAAGTTAAAAGGTAGTGCAGCGCTTGGTAAATCAATGAGTCCATAAGAAATAAATCCAAAGACGGTGTTCAGCACACTTCACATCAAAGGTGGTTAGCAGAAGTTGAAAGCGGAGAAAGACATCACCGACACCGATAATACAGCCACTTACCCTCCTTAGTAGACCCTCATCACAAAGGTCACATAAGCATTGGATAATGAGGGAAGCCCTTCAATCTTCATGCATCTCAATCAGGGCCAGTACACAGATATAACAGCTCCGGTCTCAGCTATCCTTCTCCGGATACTCCAGCAATGACCACCATAGAATAATCCATCCCATGAAAATGAATGAATGACTTGTATAGCGCTACTCATGCGAACTGAATTGCCTCTGGGCGAGATAAATCTCATGGTGCAGTATATCCGAAATAAGTTTATTAAATTAAAAGCAGATAAACTCACATGCTCTGCTCCGAAACACACTGTATTTGTAATAACAGCCAGCATTCCTCACCACCAAGATGGCCGCCGCATCCCAGCATACACCAGCATCATGTCGCTGACTCCTCCCTGTGCGTTTCGTCATAAAGTTACGTCATCGGGGCATGGCTTGCTGGACGCTTGGACGCCTTATATATACGGGACAACATACGCTTGCTATTCTAACACACCTGGGTGGGCTCAGAGCACAATGCCCTGCATCCAGAGCACACCCTATTTTGAAGCCTTTTAGAGCCTCTGGCTCTAATCGGGTGCTTCAACAACAAAAAACTGCCGCTGTAATTCATGCGCCCAGATTCCTGAAAGGGGCCAGATGCATGAATAGGGGGTAGTGTGCCCTTAATGGACGGGCCGCGCCTGCCTGACTGTAACAGCTTGCGGCATGCTGTGCCTCCTGAATGGTCCAGAAGTCTTCAGGGACCTGTGATGTGTCCCAGAAGACTGCAGGGAGGGAACAGGAGAGGGGAACTTCTGCTTGGACCACCTAGGCAGTTTGAGGTGGTACCTGTCAAAACTAGGTGTGCACAGAGGAATGCACTATACTTGGCCCTTTTCATGCTCTCCATGTAGCGTAGAAATCAAACTACTTTGCAGACAATTTTTTTTTCCGCAGACAGAGATGATGAAACTCAATGAAAATGTTAAAAGTCGGCAAGAAGCTTCTTTTGCAACATAGGAAGAGGAGAGAGAAGACAAGGAAACATCTGTCCCTCCTTCCCTATTGACCACTCCATGTAGTCGTAGATAAGTCCCTGATTCATCCATTGAAATCTATTATTTCCCCTGAACACCACCGACACGTACAGGTCCGCATCTCCAATCCAGCCTGGGATGCAGAAGGGAAAAAAAACACTTCCTTCCTGGTGAGGAAATGAATGGGGAGACAGATCGGAACACACATATCCCCAATACTTTCAGCTGGGTTAACCCTTACTGTCCTGAACGAGTGATACACCCCCCACTACTGGCTGAACCATTTCAAGATTTTTGTCCAATCAGGTTAAAAAAAAACGCTACTCTAATAGACTTAGTTTATTTATAAAGAAAAAAAATAGTTGTACGAGTGTCACAGCCTTCGCACAGCCATTGCAAATAATATCCCTAGTGTGTCTAATATGTAAATGTATGATTGTCAGCTCCATCTAGTGGCCATAATTCTGTATTTTTCTAATTTAGGTATTTAAGGAACATACTGCATTATGGCCACAAGATGGAGCTGACGATTATAGGAAATGAACATATTATGCAAATTGTAGGGATTATTCATGATGGCTGTGACCCATTCACACAGATTTTTATTTTTAATTAGACCCCTATCCATCAGGATAGGAAATTATGGAAAATCTCTTTAATTGAAAATCTTTTTAGGTGAGTGGGTCAGAACTTATTGTTTTTATTCTTGCCTGTGCAGGGAATAAACCTATTAGACACAATCGGGTTGCATTACTAAAACCAGAGAGTAAAAAATCTGATGCAGCTGTACATGGGAGCCAATCAGATCCTAACTTCAGCTTGTCCAATTAAGCTTTGGCAATAAAACCTGAAAGCTGATTGGTTTCTATGCAATCCCATTATTATTCATGTACCATTCATACAGAAAATTGTTTCTAAATAGACCCCTAAAAAACCTTTATAATATCAGTTTATGTGGATAATTCCTTTAAGTACCTTTCACACTTGTGCGACGTTTCCTGCGACTTGGGACTGCAAAGTCACATGACAAGTCGTACCCCATGATTTCCAATGATAACCATTTATATATGTGCGACTTCAAGCCATGCCGACTTCAAAGTAGTCCCTGTACTGCTGTGGTCGACTTTCATGCAAGTTGAGGTCCATGGTGTCAAAATGGCGGCCGCGAAATCACTGTAAAATTGCGCAACTTTGAAGTTGAGGTAGTGTGAAAGGGGCCCCTGATTGTTACAGCAGCACATATACCAATAGTTGCAAATTATTTCCCAGCAGCTAAAGTGCAGGAAATTAAAAAAAAGGAGGGCCATTCCAGTTTACAATAGAGTCAGAATTCTGACTTTTAATCTCAAAATTTTGGCTTTGAGCCTAGGTTCACATTGCATCGATTTGGCAGCTATTGCCAGCAATGGCACGGCCGGAATCGGTGCGACGCCGACTTTGTGGCACCGCACCAATTCCCAAAAGTTGTTTCTGTACTACTTTTGGTGATTTCGGGGTGCGATTTGTATTGACGTCTGTGCAGCAACCCCCACAGATGCCTCAGAAATCGCCCCCTGAAGTCGGACTTACATGCGGGTATGAAATCATGCGAGTTCAGCTGAACTTGCGCGATTTTAATCCCGCTGTCAGTCTGAACCAGGGCTAAAACTCAGAATTCAGATTTTTAACCTCACAATTCTGACTTTCAAACAGAGTTCTGACTTTTAATCTAAAAATTTTGACTTTTAGGCTGGGATCACACTGCGGTGCGGCTTGCAGCAGGGGGTCCGGTGCATCCCCGTTCGCCATTTCAGGTTCAAATTACTGTAGGTCTGAATTTTTGCCTGAAACCGAACTAAAGACGCACAGGACCCTTCTGCAGTGATGTGTGAACTGACTCTATTGAGAGCCGGTCACAGTCTCCTGCCATGGGAATTGAATGTGGTGAAACTCGCATCCAATTCGCATTAGTGTGAACCCAGCCTAAATCTCAGAATTTTGACTTTCTAACACAAAAGTTTGTTTTCCACTTCTCCATCTTATCCCAGAATTTGCATCAATTCCAGTTTCTCCCAATTAGGTGATTAGTACTTGAAGCTTAAATATTAAAATAAAAAATTATTTTTAAAATGTACAGTCAAAGAAAAAAAAACGTTTCGGTCTTTGCAAGCATGCAGCTGTGTATTCTGTACATACAAAATGGAATTGTAGTTCTCAGCTTCCCCTCTAAGGGGCACTGCTGTCTATGGAGAAAGACAATGCGTTCAGAAAGAGCTCAATTGACCACTTTTTGAACTTACAAAGATTTATGAGTTCAACCAATGTTCTTCTGGATACACAGTAATATGAAATTTGCAGATAGTGGAAAAAAAAAATATTTTACTAAACACAGACGGCAGTGTCTTGGAAATAATATCTTATTGTAAAGGTATTCCTCTGGATCAATTGTGGGTATGGAGTTGGGTGTATGGGATTGTATTGTGTTTTTATTTTGTTTTGTTTGTTTATTTTTTTTGTGGTTGAACTGGATGGACTTGTGTCTTTTTTCAACTTGACTAACTATGTAACTATGTAAGGATCCATTGGCAGAAGGATTATGAGCCGTCTCCTTGCACCTAATAAGATAAGAGGCTGGGATGGTGTCACACACTTCTCAGATCTTCTATATATAACTTTGACTTCCTTACTGGACGGCGGCTTTATTAAGTATGATGCCCCGGAGCTCTCCTTTTAAGGGCATTAAAAATCTATCAATTGCAACAGTTCACATATTGATACATAACTGTTATGATTTCAGTTCACAGAGGATGAATTCTCGCCTAGAAGATGTTCCTGCAAAGTGGTCAAGTGTGGATCCCGCTATTTTTCCATCAAAGAAGTTTGTAGTTGGCGACTATCAGAGCCAAGCATTTTGTTGACACTGGCTTCAAACTTTGCCATGCATATGTGTCACATTCGTCCTAGGAACCCTGTCTACCACATGACATGAAGTCTGGCATCATTATGTAATTTGTGCAACACAATACTTGATCAACAAAATGAGAGAGAGCTTGTCATTATTCTTCCAAGAAAGCCTTTTCTGTACATCCCAATGATCTGTATTTCAATTTGTTGTTAAGGGTCAGCTTATCTTTGCTGCTAAGCCCTGCTTTTAGTAGCTTATTTCTAACCACATACAAACCTCCTGCTCTATAAGAATACCAGTAACAGCCACAAAAGTACCTTAACTGTATGGCCCTATGAGTAGGAAATTGTTTCTTGGGTTAAACACATAACCTAAATATAGGCTAGTAATAAGATAAATATTTGAGGCTGCTATTGTTGACTTCTAAAAATGCCAATTTTTTTATTACTTTCTAAGACAATGACCCATAACAAGAATGCAAATCAGGAAAGTCAGAAAACCTTATCTGCATCTGACAAACAAAAGATTTCACAGCCAGCCTGCAAAACGACTAAATGGACCCTGTCTAATGCCGTGTACACGATACGACAGGGGTGGCCAACCAGTGGACCAGGGGCCACATGTGGCCTGCAAGGCCTTTGATGTGGTCCACGACCTTGTGCTCTGAAATGGTGGACTGGCAATCCCAGATCGCAGGTTGCCGACCCGCCATACCAAAGCATCAGTGTTGTGAATGAAGCTGGTGGTAGGGGAAGAAAGTGGCTGCAGAGCAGAGACCCATAAGCCGGTGCTTCTTTTACAATGCCGGCTTTTGCACTCGCAGAGTTTATGGCAAAGTTCAGCCAACCCACAGGATAGACACATGTGCACTATGCTGTAAACCACAGAACATCAGTGTGAAAGCAGTCTTAGGCCCCTTTCACACAATCAGCTTGACCAAATGGGACCCTCAATTCACCTCTATAGAGCAACAGATGTCTGTTTATGCCCGCCTACCTCCAATCCGAAAAACATAAGGGAGTTCGTCCCCTTCCATCTGGGCAGATCAGAAGGCCTATAGAGTAGCCGTAAACTGTCATTCGCCCGTTCCGCTCATTGTGGCCCTCGACTGGTTACCAAGTTGCTTTAGTGGCCCTCGCTCTTCAAAAGGTTGGGCACCCCTGCGCTACGAGTTTTTTTCGTGCATTCCAGCAGGTTGCACGAAAAAAAACCTGACAGCTCTGGTTGGAGCCGCTGTACTAATGATGCCAGGTTAGTTCAGCGATCACCCCCGCTGAGCTATTGTGTTCCGACAGAGGGGGATGCCCCCATCCCCCGCCAGAATGCTCCAAACAGCTTTCTCTGACTGAGAGCGCTGATCGGGAGTCTGTCGGCTGCTAGTTTTCCAACATGCACAAATGGCCGGCTTCTGTCGGACAGACCGACATACACACGGCAAGAATGTTGGATGTTTTTATTTGAACTGGTAAATGTCTCCCGACATTCTACCTGTGTGTGCGGGGCTTAACAGTTTACGTTAAAAACAGTGTTTTGTTTGCACACATTTGCAAATTTATGTGTAAGCCGCAGTGCCCACGTCAAGGGACCTCTGTATATAACGAGGTCCTAACTTTACATTTCCAGAGCTTCCATAGTAGGAGCACATAAAAGACAGGTATGCCTGGAGGGAGCCCACACCTCCTTAAAGCCACAGGGACGCATGTGAATCACGTGACTTCCTGCACAAGCACTACTGTACAAAAAAGTGGCAACCACCTCAAACTATAACTGGCCATTGCAGCAAGGTGCACATCACAAACAAACAAAAAAGTTTCCCAGCACACTTACCAGCCAATGACGGAATCTAGAGCAGTGTTTCTCAACTCCAGTCCTCAAGGCGCCCCAACAGGTCATGTTTTCAGGCTTTCCATTTTTTTTCACAGGTGATTTGATCAGTTTCACTGCCCTAGTAATTACCACAGCCATTTCATCTGAAAACCTGAAAACATGACCTGTTGGGGCGCCTTGAGGACTGGAGTTGAGAAACCCTGATCTAGAGTGTCCGCTTGACTGGCAGGCACTTCGTATTTTTTAGGACAAGATGTCGGAAGTCACAAACCCTTTTGTTTCTTTCACAGGTTTACTTGACTTTGGCAAGGCCAGATCTTATAAGCAAAGTAAAGACATTATTAGGGGGTTCATAAACAAGACACAAGGGAAAAGGCATTTTCCTTCTCATCCATTGAGGGTCCCAGGAAGTCCTTCAGGTTATACTGCCATCTACAAGAGGATTTGACACTTGCAAGCAAAAATTGTGCTCTAGCTCAGGATAAACCCCCCTCAACTACCAGCATGCATCAGTTATTTGCTAGAGCCCTAGAAGGATTCTTTTCTCTTTAGCTCTGCTGTGTTAACAAACCTGTTCTTGCCAGCATTTTCTTCCATTTTTTTCTACATTGATGCTGGAGCTTTTACTCTTTGATTGCTATCTGGTTTGGCCATCCTGAGCCTGGCCTTCGGGGTATTGTGTCTAACTGTCTAAACCCTGCTGGACAGGGCGTTGAGGGGATAGCCTGAAAGTGACTTTCAGGCACTGGGTTCCCTTGGGGTGCTTTCCAGTCTCTGTTCTGGTAAAAGTTAACTGCAAAGCATTTTTCTAGCTACAGAGTTGCTAGTATTGCCTTGGCACTTGCCCTCTCTTTAAAGACTCACTTAGTGAGTGGACTAGTCAGGCTGAGCATTGGAAACTACTTCATTCGCACAGGTTGCTTGGCACCTTATTCCCCACGCCCAATGTTTTTTTGCCACTGGAGGGGTTAAAGCTGTGGGACTTCATTGGATTAAGTGTCATGCACGTGGCTCCACTTTCTTTCCTGCCATGCGGCATTGAGGAAGAATCTCCCTGCTTCTGCTTTTAAACTGATCTTTGGCTGTTCCTAATGTCCATCTACAGAGGCCTTGGTCACCTGTGGCCATCTGACCCTTTTATCTGCTACCCCCATTTGGGTTTTGGAAGTAACTGAGGCCCTGACTTCTACTTTTCAGCCTTAGCTCCTCTTAGCCCCAACATGTCTAATTCAATACACCAAGGAAATAGTCCCTCAGTGCCTGGTGTCCCCATCTCACTTTTTTTAATGGGTTCAGGACTGCTTGTATGAGGTCTTCTGATGATGCAGCTTGTTTCCCTCTGCTTTTGAAGTCCTTTTCATCCCCAGAATTCTCAAGCTCTGTCGGGTGAGGTTGTGTCCATTTCCCCTTCAGCTGAGGTCTCTGCAAGACTTGGCCAAAATCACTCAGCTCTTTGCTGAATCTGATCTCAGAGTTCACAAGCACACTCCAATGTCCTCTTCTGAAGATTCTATATCTGATTTGTCCCTGGCTCAGCAGCTTTTGCACTATCGGTTACAGAAACTCTGCCTGATTGTTCATTTTTCGACTTATGAGCTCATCCCTAAGGAGTTGCAGTCTGCTCTTATTACTTCATAATTAAAGGAGACCGTTTCATCACATATTGATACAGAAAGACCTGGCTTCTGCAGTGAGGTCCCTTGACTACCATTTCCTGGACATAGACTTCAGCCTCTTCTATGCATTAACCAAGGTGGAGAAACTTCATGCTTTCTGGTCTACAATTCAAACTCTTCAGTCCAGGAGTCGTCTGTATCTCTGCTTTTGTATGAGAGTCCTATACCTGATGTTATCCTCCTTCGAGACCAGGGGTCAAGTCCTGGGGAAAAAAGTTTGGGACTTCCCACCCAAGATCCACTTCCCCACCAAAAAAAAATTAATGATACGCTCATATGCATAATTACTAAACCGCATGTTTTTTTTTTTTTTTTCGATCCACTGTACCTTAGTAATCCTTAGTAATGTTACTGACCGCCCTTTAAGCAAGTTCTTTCTAAATCCCGCGATTACTCGCGGCAGACCTCCGCAATGTCTCCTGGGAACAATGACAAAAGCTCCCAGGAGACATTGCGGCATTGAGGAAGTGACGGAATTCCCACACACTACAGTACCTGATGAATCCATATACAGGAAGCGGCCAGTAACATAAAGGATTACTAAGGTTCGCCTGCCCCTGACAGTGACTCGAGCTGGGCATCGCCGCTTAGTGAAGGATTGGCTCGGGCGGCTCGGCTGCTCTAGTCCTGCAAAGGGAACTGAGTTCCTGCTGTGAAAAAAGTGCAGGGACTCCATTCCCACGCGTTCCCGCAGGACTTGAGCCCTGTTCGAGACCGTTCCATTGGCCCAGTTTAACTCCATGCCTCTGCAGCACAAGATTTTGGCATTGTGGAAAAATTTGATATTGTGTTTGAACAGACCAATTAAATTTTTCCTGATGTCCCTGACTTAGTAGCTTAGGAACCCGGTTTTGGAGTCATAAAAGTCTTTCCTTCCCATAATTTGAAGCATCCTCACAACAGATGCCAGCCTGATGGGCTGGGAAGAAGTTTCATCTCCACAATAAAATCCTGGAGCTTCAGGCAATTTAGCTGTCGGTGTAGCATTGGATAGTCTTTCTGGAGAGTCATTCATTTCGAATTCAGTTGGATAATGCCACAGCAGTGGTCTAACTTAATCATCAGGGATGAACTAGAAGTCTCTTGTTGCAAGAGCGGTAAATCAAATCCTGTTCTGGGCAAAATTTCACTTTCCAGTTTTGACAGCCATATACATCCAAGGTGTAGCTATTTGTCAGGCAGAAGGGGTAAATGCTAAGGAACTAAGCACAGACTTCATATGCAAGGTGGAGTGTCTTGCGTGCTCGGTTCTCTCTTTCCTGCTATTTTCTTGCTGGGAAGCATCTCCCTACCTGCTGCCCATGCATTGCAAATTGCAAATTTGAACTCCAATCTCTGCTCCATTCCCATTGCCCATTTACATTGACTTTTGTCACTTCCAGCTGTTTTTTTTTTTTTTATATCTGAGCTTTGGCTGATACCCAGCGCTAAGTTGCATAACCTCTGCCCAGCCGCAGTCTTCTGCTATTGAATCCGTTTTTAAAGAGACCATTTCAGCTGTTCTTGATGCAGTATGTACTACCCTGCGTTTAAAGGATCAGCCTGTTATCTCTAGACTTGGGTCTTTCAGAGCGGCAAAGACTTTTTTTTCTATTACATCGCTTTTCAATGTCTTCTTTTAGGGGGATTAAAAGCACCTTGATGGGTCCTGGACATCCTTTGAACTAGGGCTGCAACTAACGATTATTTTCATAATCGATTAGTTGGCCGATTATTGTTTTGATTAATCGGTTAATAACCTTAAAAAGAAAAAAAAAAGTTTTTCTTGTTGTGATTTGCATTTTTTATTTTTTTGGGGATAATTTGTTGTTGGGCAGATTAAAAAACACAAATTGCCACAAAAACGCATTACATGCTTTTCTGTAGCTTCTCCATTGAAGTATATTAAACCAAAATAACACCGCTTTGCGTAAAAAAAAGTCCTTGTCCTTTCCAAATACGCAGCAGCTGAAAAAAGCATGGATGTGAACGTGTCCCATAGGAAACCATGTACAGTAAATGAACTGTAGTGCGTTTCTGCAAAAAGCACCAAAAAACACAGAGGTGTGACCCAGACCTGAGATGTTTAGTAACATAATGGGGTTAAAAAAACTAAAATTAGTCCAAAAAGAGCAAATAATCGCTACTGTAAGGGGTTCATTTTTTACTGTGGGACAGTGAAAGTAATATTTACAGTAGTGATTTTCTCTTTTTGTACTATAAAAGGGGTAATTTTCTTTTTTAACCCCATTATGTTACTGGCCGATTAATCGATTAATTTCATAATCGATTAGTTGTTTCGGCCCTACTTTGAACATTTGTTTCCATTTGGGAAGGGTTTTGCAAAATGGTGTTCTACATCCACTGTAAATCTACCAGTCACCCACCTTAACTGAGAAATCACAAGGTCAGTATGGGGTCCTCACATTCAAGGATTCTATAGATGAAAAGTTAGAATCCCACTTTAAAACTCAGTTATTTTTGGGAGGTGTACCCTTCACCCTATTTTAGACGTGGCTTTAATGTAATATGTAAAATTATGGCAGAATGAGCTAATTAAAGTGGTTATAAAGGTTTTTTTTTTTTTACAAATAACAAACATGCGTATACTTACTTGATCTGTACAAAGGTTTTACACAGAGAAATCCCAATCCTCTTCTTCTGGGGTCCCCTGCTCCTCCTCTCCATCGGATGCCCCCAGAAAAAGCTGCTTTCCCTGGGGGCTTCTGTGCATACTCCCGAGTCCCACTGCTGCATCTATTGACACAGACAGCTGGACTCCGCCCCACCCCCTGCTCCTGTATTACTGGATTTTATTGACAGCAGTAGGGGAGCCAATTTCTCTCACTGCTATCAAGCTGTCCAATGAAGAGACAGCGGTGGGAGCTGCTGCGCTCGTGCACATCGCTGGATTAGATGGGCTTAGGTAAGGAAATGGGGGGGGGGGGGGGGGGGGGGGGGGGGGGCTCTGAGGGGCAGCTGCAGCACAGGTTTTTCATCTTTATGCTTAGAGAATGCATAAAGGTGAAAAACCTTAAAGTGGAGTTCCACCCATAAATATAACATTACATCAGTAGTTTTAAAAAAATGTCATTTTTTTTTAGATGCCTTCAAAGTGTTGTTGCTAGGCAGAATAGTGAATCTTCCCACTTCCTGCACCTAGGTGCTTAATGCTTCCTAACCTACACCGCACAGACTCCTGGGAATGTAGTGGGTGTAACTTTCCAGGAGTCTGTGCACTCCCCAGTCTCAAAGAATCATGTGACTTGGACAGCACAGGTGCTGAAACCTGATCTGACACTGCTTGTGCAGCACTGAGCATGTGCGAGATTTGCAAGGCTGAAATCCAGAAAGTCATACAGTCTGGCTTCATGATGCCCACACTTAAGATGGTCCCAGTCAATTTCTATTTTATAAAGTGTCTAAATGCTGTAACAACCTAACAAAACGGACCTTGGTTTACAGACTAACTTTACTAGAATACATTAAGCTTGTGTATTACAGGGGTATTTATATTTAAAAAGTGAAATTGTGGGTGGAACTCCGCTTTAAGGCTTTAGAACCACTGGGATGCAGACTGCATCCAAGGTGCACGTAACCTACTTTGTCTTGAAAGGACAACGTCCCTTTGATGGTTTTATCAGTAATATCACTGAAGCACAGAGCCTCCACCTGCCACAGCACAAGAAATCTAGAGGCAGGTCAGATAAGTCCCTTTACCTTTCTTCACCTACTCCTGGTGCAGGCTTTCCAAACCTGATTCTCCAGCTACACACAAGGGAGTAGGTCTACAAAATCCACAGCCTCCACTTCCCCTGGTGTTATTACCTATGAATATCTGTATCCCGGTTTATTTTGTGCATTTAGGAAATATGTAGGCCAGTTTTTAAAACAATCTACTGAGCTGGTAAGAACTTGTTCTTGAGGAAATCTATTTCACATTTTTTCTTTGCTTTAGGTTTAAAGAAATCTTTCCATACACAAAGGTTAATTCTCCTTTCCTCCAGACATAAAGAGTGCCCCCTTGTCATTTGTGAATAATTCCACACCAAGTTCACTATTTGGACCACTTATGTATTTATACATGGTGATCCTATTCATTAAATCCTCCACCATGGTCCCCCTCACCTGTACAGTTGGCTATGATGAGTAGTTTCTGATTACTGCCCTACTAGGGTTCTGCCCATAGGTGTGCGCAGCCTATTGCATTAGGGTGTGCACCCCAAATCTCAAACACAAATGAATGCCGCCTGCTGTCACAGAAAGGAGGCTCTGGTGGTGGGAGATAGTTGATTGGGAGCATATTATGTTACACCCTAAATACGGGTGTAACATGTTCCTACTGTTGAACCTAGCCTTTAATATAATGGGGGCATTTACACTGGCCACTGGCATCCCCAACCACCCACCTGGTGCTGTCCCTTGATAATGCTAATGCACCTGGGGTGATTAGGGTGTGCCCAGGCACACCTGGCACACCCTGTGCGCACACCTATGGTTCTGCCTCTTCAGTCTCAACCCTGTATGCAAAGTGTTTGCCAGGGTTTTGGTTCCAGGTTATTCTCTAGTGTATTCTTGTGGCATTCCAATTCTAGGACACTCAGATGACCTCCTGTGGAGAAGACAGTTGTGGGCTTTGATTCGGCTAGATCTTGTTTCATCAGGAATTAGTGCTACTTACTGGACTCCAAGAAAAGGATTTGACTGGTAGTACAAAAATCCTATTTTTAAAGCGGTAATAAACTCTGCTTTGTTGTGTTTTGTTTTCTTCTACAGGTAAGCCTAGAATGAGGCTTACCTGTAGGTAAATAAAAAGATCTCTTAACCACTTAAGCCCCGGACCACATTGCTGGTCAAAGACCAAAGCACTTTTTGCGATTCAGCACTGGGTCGCTTTAACTGACAATTGTGCGGTCGTGTGACATGGCTCCCAAACAAAATTGGTGTCCTTTTTTTCCCACAAATAGAGCTTTATTTTGGTGGTATTTAATCACCTCTGCAGTGAGTTTTTGCGCTATAAACAAAAATAGAGCGACAATTTTGAAAAAAATGAATATTTTTTACTTTTTGCTATAATAAATATCGGCCAAAAATATATAAAAAAACATTTTTTTTCCTCAGTTTAGGCCAATACGTATTCTCCTACATATTTTCCGTAAAAAAAAATCGCAATAAACATTTATTGATTGGTTTGCGCAAAAGTTATAGCATTTACAAAATAGGGGGTAGTTTTATGGCATTTTTATCAATATCTTTTTTTTACTAGTAATGGCGGCAATCAGCGATTTTTTTCGGTACTGCGACATTATGGCGGACAATTCTGACACATTTTTAGGACCATTGGCATTTTTATAGCGATCAGTGCTATAAAAATGCATTGGATTACTATAAAAATGCCACTGGCAGTGAAGGGGTTAACACTAGGGGGCGGGGAAGGGGGTTAAGTATGTTCCCTGGGTGTGTTCTAACTGTGGGGGTGGACTCACTAGGGGAAATGACTGATCGCTGTTCATACATTATAATAACAGACGAGCAGGCATTTCTCCCCCTAACAGGACCGGGAGCTGTGTGCGGGTGCCCGGCGGCAAACGCGCCCACTGGGCACGCACACGGGAGTCAGGGATGAGCGGGGGGGGCGCACGCGCCCCTAGTGGCCGCTTAGAGAGCTGACGTTATACTACGGGCTCTCACGCAGGGTAGCCGACCTGCCGCCATAGAACTGCGGCGGCTGGTCGGCAAGTAGTTAATATTGTCATATAATTGTACCTAAATATTTAGGCCGGGTTCACACCTATGCGAATTGAGTGTGGCTTAAACCGCATCCAATACGCAGAACATTTCTAAATACATTGTTTTCAATGAGGCTGGTTCACATATGTGCGATGCATTCGCACTGCGCATTGCCGCCAAACCGTGTGCGTCTTTTATCTTCTATGGGTACGCAGCTGATTCGCAGATGTGTTCAGTTCTCTTCAGGAATTTCTCTCATTCAGCTCAATACACTTCTCCCCCACTCTCCTCTCATCTGTAACTTCTCCCAGGTCTCCAAATTTGCATCTAAAACGTTGCTAATCTGCTGAACACTTCTCTTATCTCTCTGCAGAGATAAGAGAGATGAAATTCGCACCGCACTAGTGTGATTCCGGCCTAAAAGATAATATAGCCAGTGTGCCCCCCTCCTTTGACTACTTTGGGTCATTTGCCCAGAGTGACTTAAGAATAATAAGCTTTGATCATTTTTAGTGTTTCTCCTTGCAGCTTTGGATTTCTCTTGCTTCCAATTAAGTCATTCCTTGAAAGACGTGTAAGCTGTGTTCTGACAGATGTTTCTGTAGTGCTGGATGTACAGGGAGGAAATCACCAAAAACAGAACACAAGTCCAGAGTTCATTTTATTCAGGTTCTTGTATAGTAACAAGCAAACATATTTTGGAGGTTCAGATGGTCTCCTTCATCAGGACTTGGTATTGTTGAACAAAGTGTGTACTGGACTGATAAGATTGGAGGGAACCTTGAGTGTTTTGTACGATTGGTCTGGATAAGTGCAGCATGTTGGATTTTTATGACATAAGAGTCTGAGTAAAATGAAATCTGGATTTTATACACACTGCTTTTGGTGCTTTCTTCCTTGAATACCCAGTCCCTCCTCAAACAAAAAAAACAATTTTCTGCCACCACTCCTGGAAAAGCTGCCTTGGTATATCGTTTATACTGCTTAAGACTTTATTAAAAACAACTTCACTTTTAAGGTATTTAGCTCCCCACACCTTATTCTGACCATGGCCATCTTGAGTAAGGGCAAATGATTCATGTAGCATTTACTTCCTGGAATCCGTCTGCCCTTAGCTCAGGTGTAGACAACCTCGGTCCTCCAGCTGTGGTGAAACTACAAGTCCCCTGAGACATTGCAAGACCCTGAATATCCCAGCCATGACTCCTAGAGGAAGAGGCATAATGGGATTTGTAGTTTCCCCACAGCTGGAGTGCCAATGTTGCCTACCCCTGCTTAGGAAATGCAGGAGAGAGTGCTTAGCTGAGAAAAACCATCCTCCCCTTCTGAAGACTCCTGGGATGTATGACATCATTTGCCTAGGCAAGAAACCAAGAAGTAACTGAACAAATGTAAAAAAAAAAAAAATTTGCTAATATATTACTTTCCTATATATTTTACTAATGCTACCATCATGAGAATAACAATAAAATAAAAAAATAAAAATCAATGTTGACTGGGAGAGTGAAGTTCCACGTGAATATCAGTATATAAATGGGGATGGGGGGAGCTAGTAGTGGTTAGTGTTATTTAATTGGACTTGTTCTGTAATGTTGAAGATGTTTTACCACATATCTAAGTAGCTTTCTCAGTTCTAATGAGTTTTGGGAACATACCCCAGAATTTATACTTGCATGGATAACTTAGGAATCTATTTGTATAAGTGTTAACACGGCTAAGTTCTTTGAGTACTCTCTGCTGTAGTGGATAGGGTGTAAAAGAGGGCGCTATTACGTGAGTCACCTAATGTGAATACACTGGATTCCTGGTATAAAAGATACACATACTAATATAGCAGGGTATATGAAAAAGTTATAACACTCCACTCCGAAAATGATAAAATGAATAATCAAATAGTTAATCTAGCATCAATATGATATGAAATAAATAGCATGACAAAACATTTTTTTTTCAACATTCGAATCTGTGATAGTACAAAAGAAATAAAAAATAAAAAATATATGGATAGTGTCCACAGTAGTGATTCTTGAGAAAAAACTGTTCATAAAAAATCACATTGAAGATTCTTCTATAAGTGATCATGTGCAGTGATATCCAGTGAAAAAGCAGCCTTCACCATAAAAATAGGTTTCACCCGAAGTGCTCTTGGTATTTAAATACGCTTACCAAAAAGTATGGACCACTTTAATGAAAAAGTTAGTCTAATACGCAGGGCAGGTTTAAGTGCCTGCACACTCTGCAACCGAATCTGGAACAATGCCTTCAATAATGATAGCCAATGGATCCACCCACAGAAAACAAAAGGGATCTCATAGTATAATACCGTTTATTAAAAGCAAATTTAAAAACAAGCTGATTTGCCTCTTACTTGTGTAAGTGCCTACCCGGCACTAGGAATGCATGCGTGTCACCCCTTGTTGGAAGGACTTTATTCCCAATAACGAGTAGCTGGATGTCCAGGGTTTGATGCTATGGCGGGTAGCGGGATCAGCTGTGTGCATGAAGGTCAGATCTAAGCCGCCCACATATGTTTCGTGGATTACCACGCCCCCCTGATGACATGGTAATCCACGAAACATATGTCGGCGGCTTAGATCTGACCTCCATGCACACAGCTGATCCCGCTACTAATAATATTTTTAGAATTTTGGGGGACTTATTTTAATTGCCTGTGGTCGCTGTTCCCCACGTTATCCCTTAGTTCCCAGTCTGCAATCAGCTGTTTTTGCAAATTTTAAGTCTAGCAGAGAATCATTTATAGTTGGGGCTTCCGCCAACTGACACATGATGTTGTCCTGCAACACATTCAAGAAATGGTGAGACTTAGATAATTGAGCAGTTCCATCTGCGCAGTCAATATCCAGATAATTGAAGTCCCTCATGATAACAATGCCCCACCTTACTGCCATTTCTAACTATGAGAAGAGATCAGTCTCCTCTTCATCCTTCAGAGTAGGGGGCCTGTAGCATACACCCAACAATAACTTGCCATTTGTTTTTCCACCTTGAAGCTCCAGCCACAAGGATTCCTCACTTGCCCGGTTAGTAAAATGTCATTGTTCATATTCACTAGATATCACTCTTGAGATACAAGCACATTCATCCCCTTCTACCTACTCTGTCCCTCCAATACAGGGAGTACCCTTAGTACCAATCTGTGAAACCAGGTTTCGGATAAAGCCACAAAGTCAAAAGCCTCCTTATGTATCAGCAGTTCCAGTTCTTATGATTTATTAGCCAAGCACTTACTGTAGCATTTGTGAACATGGCTTTAAATTTTGTACCACATTACTTTCTTCTGGTTTGTTCTGAGGCTGCAATATGTTTCTGCCAGCCTACTGTACTTTAGATACACTACCAATACCTACCACAGTAACCCCACTAACCCTTGCTCAACGCCAGCTCCAGCGTCTTCTCATTCCCCCCCCCCCCCTTCAGTTTAAAATTTCCTCCAATTTGCCCAATTTCTCCCCCAACTATCTAAGTCGCTCCCTTTTCCATTTAGGTGCATGCCATCAGCCCAGTTCACCATGAACCCGAAAACCCTCCTCCCTGCTCCAATTCCTTAGCCACTTGTTAAGGACCCTAAGTGCTTGCTGCCCCTCTGGTGTGGCTCAAGGTACGAGCAGTATTATTCTTTAATATAGTACCCAAGTCCCTGAAATATTTTCTTAGGACTCTCCATCGTCCTCTAATTTTGTCACTGGTATCAATATGTACCATAACAGCTGTTCCCCACCCACGAACATTCTACTGTTCCACGATCACAGTCTTTGTGACCATTCGCCCTATCTGTCCTAATAATGGAGCCCCTTACCACCAGAATTTGTCAAACCTGTTCTGTAACCTTCCCCTTATGCGTGCTGCAAGAGTTGTTTCCTTGGCAGCTAGGGTAGTCACTCTGCCTCAGCAATGCCACTCCTTGACTGAAATCCAACATCATGCAAGCAGGGGTATTTATTGGACTGTGTCTTTTCTGGACTGGCCACTCTTCCTGCTACCCTGTCACCCATCTACCCTGCTTTGGTGTCTGCACCTCCATATTGGCCCATGCCAGCAACTGATCAGACAGACCTTGGCATTCTCTCCTTCGCCCACTTGCTGATCACATGGCCCCCGGGTGTAATCTGATGGTCCCGGACATCCTCTCCAACTACTCTTGCTCAAGGATCACTCGGCCTTTGGCATCCTCTCCTCCTGCTCCCACTTGCTGACTACACAGCCCTTTGTGTCTGTAGTACTCTCAGTGCCTCAGTAGTCACAGCACCCCAGTCACTGTCACTAAACTTCAGTACTCACAGCACCCCAACTTCCCTGTCATATACAATAAAACATTCATGGGGGAAAATCTTCTGCAGCTTCCTCCGACACTGCTTCAATCAACTTGTTTGCCTTCTGATTCAGCATCCTCTAGGACTGGTTTATTAGGGTCTGACTCCAATTGAGAAAGGGGAGTGGGAGAAGAGGGACGTTTTCAAACTGTGGATACAGATAGCAGAAATTAGGTTCTAATCTGAGAAGTTGTAAGATAGGTGCAGAAAATTCTACTTGTGTCAAGAAGGCTCCTTGTTACGTTCCAGAAATAGAGCTATAATTGGATGCCGAGACCAGTCTTAAGACCGGTTCCTGCTCCATTGCAAAGGATGCATTGTCACTCTGAAGTTGAGTGTTGTACTTGCCTTCAGAAGAGCGAATGTGCACAATAGCTGGCAGTGACGGTATTCCCTGTGGGGTACTCACGAAGTAGAGTTTGGGACATAGGGTAAGCATGTCCAGTAAGAGTACGAGGTTACCCAGATGTTGACCGTCGTGTAGCAAATCCTTGTGGCAAAAGGGTGGGAAGAAGAACCCAATTACCTTATAAGGGCTCTAGGGAAAAGTGACATTAAATTGTGCGACCAATGGTGTGCTGTAACACCGATTAATTTTTAGTGCCAAGTTTAAAAAGTTTACACTGTTAATTGAAATACATTTCAAACATAGCCCAGTTTACACAGTAATAGTCAGATACAGGGTGACCCATCTTACCTGTTCAGAACACTAGACTGTATAAAGTCCATGCTCCACCCATCACAGTAGGAATACCCCGAAATGATGTTTTCAGGGACTGGGTTCCAAAGTAATGGCCCACAGCCCTGGACCTGTATAATATCCTCAATGCATTGCACCAAATACCAAAGTGAGTGCCCTGTGCAGGAGTCAATGCCATGATGCAACATTACAAGCTTTCCTCTTAGCATGGGGTCTGGGTACATCTCCCAGGGTTTTGCAGATGTTGCACTGATTCAGATAAACGGCTTCTGTGTAGGTATTAGACAGCAGTGAGGTTGATTAAAGAATTCTTAGGAAAAACTAAAGAAAAAAAAAAAACTTGTGAAGTCGATTTCTCCAGGAAGGAGATGAGTGCCATCATCTACACACACTAGTGAAAAACTGAGGACTCAAGGAGTGTGGTAGATTTATAGAGGAAGCATCCCAAAAGAGACGTGTCCTCAAAAGTTTGCCAGTGTCCATTCACCAGAAGATAGGAGCCTAACTCATGGTGTATGAATAATATGTGCTGGAAGGATAATGCGTCACACTGGAAAGCAGTTGCTTTTATGGAACTAATGCAATATCCCCATTTTGGAAAATATAATATCCTTTATTTCAAAAATAGTAAAATGCCATCCAAAATGCATAAAAGATAAAAACATACATCCATCAACACACCCCAGACAACATTGTCTTCCCCACTAAGTAACAGACATCACCTGTGGCCAATGATGGTAAAGAAACCAGATTGTAAGAGCTCCCACTAATCTAGAAGTTTAAACCTTGTGGGGAGGCATACTAGCCATTTACAGTAAACCTCTTATATAGAGCGATTATGTTGCGACAAGCTTGTGGGGAGGCATACTAGCGAATTACGGTAAAGCACTCCTATGGAGCTATTATGTTGTGACAAGCAACATAGGCAATTCCAGCGGAGAGATAAAGGAGTTTGTATAGAACACCACTAAGTGGTGTAACAGGTGGTAATCAGATTACATTTTGTATGGCCTTTACTATTTTTTGAAATAAAGCATATTATATATTCCAAATTGGGCATATTGCATTAGTTCCATAAAAGCAATCACTTTCCAGTGTGACTCTCTTGTTCACACATTAACCTTCCAGCACTTATGTTTTTGAGTTACATAGGACTGCACCACATGGTGTGAGTAGATGCCAATATTTTATTACCTCAGGCAAAGGCTTAACTTTATGTAAGAAAAAGCAACAAGACACCATCAGGTTTCAGTACAATTTTTTTTATAATTTACTTCATGTTTATTTTTAGAGAAGACTGTTAGTGTAGAACAATTTCCCTCAAGCCAGCAAAGCTGTTATATTATTCTCAGTGTTCTGTTCAGAAAACACAGAATTCTGCACCAGAGGGTTTAACAATGATACATACAGATATAAATAAAAGGCCTAAGAAAATTCATCCCCACATTCTCCCTGTCCGTATGTTAAGTACCAACATGCAAATGCAACACCTTGAAAAATCCTTTAGTTCCGGGGCACTGGAACTATGATAAGAGCACCTGATCCAATAGGCACATAAGGGTCCCGTGCATGGGTGGGGACAGAAAGGGAGCAGGAAGCATAGTCTGGGAAAAGAGCAGTGGAAGGGGTAAAACTGAAGGCCAACAAGACTATAGATATATATATATTTATATATACACAATGGTAAAACCTTCCTTATAGGCTAGGGGAATTTAGAGCAATTTCATAGTGCAGCGTTTGCAGGAACTCGTTTTTGATGTTGAAAAGAATGGGCCTTTTAAAGATCAATTGTTGCTCATTTGCTCAGTATCTTTATTCTGGAATCGATACTAGAGAAGTTGTCCTCCACTGTAGCTAAATTCTCCTTCATGGCCTTTTGGACCTGCACAGAAAAAGAAGTGATGAATTCATCAGCATTTGCAATACTGTAACCCTTTGCCAAAGCACAGTGATTTTACATCATACTATAATTTATATATATATATATATATATATATATATATATATATATATATATATATATATATATATATATATATATATATATATATATATATATATATATATATATATAAATAAAACATATACACATTTTCTTTTGGAATTAGGACATGTGTTGAACTGAATACAATTAAATCAACTGCAGTGGGGAAAAAAAACGAAACAAAAAAAAAAACACACACAAGCTATAAAATGTGTGCTTTAGGGCGATTGGTCACCATTTATAAAGTAATACCATCCAGTTACCTTATATAGAGCTCCCCAGTAGTCCTAAAGCCCAGAAGGATCTAGAATAACACCACTCCCCCCCCCCCCCCCCCCATGCTGTATATTTGTATTACAGTATACAGGATTGATTCTTTTAAAAGGCAGACATTAGTTACATTACAATTTGGTAAAAGAGGAATCAGAGGGCCCTGCTCGTCAGAGATAACAATCTAAGAGTGGGTCAATTGATACAAAAGGTAATAGCGCTAGGGGATGAGCTGATGGAGAAAGTAAAACAGTGTGTTAGAAGCAGGGTAGGCTTCTTTAAAGAGAAGGATTTTCAGGGATTGTGTAAAGATGGATAGATTAGGGAACAGTCGGACAGATTGGGGTAGGGAGTTCCAAAAGGGTGGGAGAAGCTCTGGAGAAATCCTGTAGGCGAGCATGGGTGGAGGTGACAAGGGAGCTAGAGAGCAGGTCTTGGGAGGACTGAGACAAGAAAAACCTGGGGGTTGTCTGCAGTTCAAAGGGCCTCATGCCTGAAGCTGGAACATCCCCCTGGTAGAACTTAGAGAATGTGCGAAGACGACAAGAAAGCACCCTTGCAAATACAGTAAACAGTTGTTTGATGCCAAGAAGCACCAACAGATTTAATAGCGACAGGAAAGGATAGAATCCAATTCATGAGAGCATAAGCTTGGAGGATGGTTTGCCTGAGAAGCCAGCACATCCTTACAGGGTCTATCTGGGATAACAGAATTGGCCTTCTTAAAAAAGGAATAGAACAGTTGTCTCTCCTGGCATCAAGCACCGGGTCTCCTCTCTAGCAAGGGTACACTGGTACTTCTGGGTTTCACCTGGAACATTGTTGCCATGGTCAACCAGGAAAGGAGACAGCTCCCATGAGTCACAGCTATCCTGATCAGTTCTACATCCAATCCAAAGAGCTCCCATCAGAGATCGCTTCCCCACTGTGAAGTGACATGTAGCTCTGCCTTAGAACAATGTGACACTACCCTTACAGGCAAGCCCCACTGCTCACTTTGCACTCTGTTCCAGCCTCTGGGTACCCAGTTACACTTCGATCACTCATTGCTCCCATGGAACCAAGTGACCCCTGAGCATCCAATGTCATCTAGTGACTCTAGTGTGCTTTGTGACCCCAAGTCCATCTCTGAACATCCTGTGTCATCCAGTGACTCCTGTAATTCTCTTGACTCCAAGTACACCCCAGAGCACCCCTGTGCTTCCAAAAGTCCAGTGTACCTAGAATCTCCTTGTGTCATTTAGTGACTCTAGTGCCTCCCCAAAGCAACCTGTGTCAGTCTAGTGACTCTAGTTACCCCATAGGCCCATGCATATCCCAGAGCATCCTGTGTCATCTAGTGACTCCAGTGCCCCCCATAACTCCAAGTGCCCCTTCAGAGTATCCTGTGTCAAGTACTAACTCTAGTGCACCCCAGAGCACAGCAGCCTCTAGTGAATCCAAGCACACCCTAGAGAATCCTGTGTCATCTAGTGAATCTAGTGTGGCCCATTACTCCAAGAGGCCCCCAGAGCTCCCTGTGTCGTCACACATGTACCCATGTTTCTATTCTCATTTAAAGTCCCAACCCTTTCTCTCTTTCAATTTTCAGGGATGGAGGCATGTGTCATCCACATGCCTCATTCAAAGTCCCAAACCCAGTTCCATGTTTATCAATAGGGATGGAGATGCGATTTTGATGCTTATACATTTACCCTTATGCGTTTTTTCCAGTGCTCTTTATTGCTACACCAATTTTAGATGGAGGCTGGCTGGTGACACACATCCCTAGTCACCTGCTCTCCATCTACTCATTAGCACTTGTATGCCTCCACTGAGGAAACTAGAAAAGTTTAGTTAGGACCACAGGAATGCAGAGAGCCTTGTAAGCGGCCTGTGGCTTATCCATATATTTGCAAAAATTGTGCAACCAATCCTCTGCTTTTAACATACTAAGTTAGACAGTTGAATTCGGCTTGCAATTTGGTTGGCAAGTTTGAGCATGGTTATTACGCTATACAACTTTATTTATTTACTTATACATACTGTTTGCATCAACACGCATCTCATTTAAAGTCCCAACCCTTTCTCTCTTTCATGTTTCTATTTGCACCCAGTGTGCCTCGTGTCATCCAGTGACTCCTAGTGTGCTATATGTGCACTTCTGTGACAACTGTTTTTTCATGCAGCCTCCTATACTCTTCTTCATTTTCTGGCATAAAAAGAAATGGCTGAAAAATACTACAACCCAAACCATTTCCAGACCATGGATGGAAATTTCCTTTTGGTGAACCAGAGTCAGGCAGAAGGAAAGAATAAAAATGTCCTGGTTGGGGTGAAAGGCAAAAACTACCTTAGGCAAGAAAGAAGTCCTGGATTTAAAATGCCACCTTTTCCTTATGCTAAAAAGAGACAGGGTTCCTTGCCGAATCGAGCCATCAGTTCAGACACTTGGCTCGCAGAGAACGGGCTACAAGAAAACAACCTTGTGGGTTAGGGTAAAGAACAAATCAAATGGTGGTTTCTGAAGTACAGAGAATACCAAATTCATATTCAATGGGGGTCACAGAGAGACTAACTAGCAGAGCTATATGGGAGACCCCCAATTCCAGAGTCTTACTCAAGGAGCGAGAGGCCAATGGCCAGAATAGATAGGGAAAACCTGACCTTTGATAGTGATGAGACAGACATTGGGGTAGAAGCCCCCCAAAACACACACCGAGTGAAGTATGCCGTCTATGCTCAATGATACACTTCCTACATTGTAGCATCATATGAATAAAAGACTCAGATGTCACTTCTCTCAGAACTCGTGCTTCAACAGCCATGTCATTAAAGGCAGTGACCATAAAGCAGGGTGGTAAACAAAGATTCTAATGGCCTGGCAAAGCCCATACAACATCCGCCAGAAGTCTAAACAGGTTAGCATACCACACCTTCCTAGGCAAGCCCAAGGCAATGAGGAGGACTACATCTTGATCCTGCATCGTAAGTGGTAAGCTGTGTCAGTGATTGAACGCAAGAGTAATTTAATTTACCATCCCATATAACGCATTTCGCCCAGTGCTAGCTTAATCATAGAGTTATATCTTTTTATTTTGGGTTTGTCCACTTTTTTCTTGAACCTGAAGGCCAGGGAGGTCCACATCTGGCAATCTCCACATGTGACACTGGTCCTGGCACCACACACCCTGGTCTAGGCACTGCCAGTCAAGAGTGACCAGAGCAGCTTCAGAATATAAGCATGTTTTCTTTTGCAGGGTAGACAGAATAGTCTTATAATGGAAGTGGGAGTAGGTTAAGTCTTAGAATTTCATTAAAAATTACACCTTAAACTCAAAACTGGAGCTGGGATTTAAAGAAATGTCCAAAACCCAACCGCTAACACTTACCACGGCCAAACCACTTTTGTTGTCCTTTAGGGAATTGGCAATCATCTGCTGTGTAGTATCCAGATGGGTAAGCAGCTGGCCAAACTGCATGGCTGAAAATCAAAATAAATGTTTGTGTTAGTTTTCCTGGATTTAGATAAAAAAATAAAAATAAACTTACATGCACAAGTGATAATCCTCACATGAGACAACCCTGGATGATTTTGGCCAACGAAGCACTACTGCCATCCTTACCTTGCATGCTGATTTGTACAGATCCACAATAAAACTTTTGAACAGTCATATACACAGTTATGCAACATTCAACTTATAGTAGAAGTTTAGGGAAGGATCACTACTAGGGTGTTGAGGTTTACGCGATATGCTGACTATTATCCACAATATGGGGAATGAGGATGGGGTTCCATTAGGTATGGCCAACACATCCAGCCTGGACTGCTGGAGAATGGCAAAACTGACTTTAGTTTTTATTATGTAATTATGGCAGCCCCCTTATATTACAAGTGCATCTGTTATAAGTACTAAGCTCAAAACAAGATATTTGGCAGCTTTAACCACTTGCGGACTGCCCACCGTACATTTACTGTGGCAGGGCGGCCGCTCTGAGCCAGACCAAGTACGTAATCTGACACTTCTGGGTCTGGGGTGCCGGCAACCCTCCCCCGCTGTGATTCTACACAGTGGGAGCCCAGCAGCGGGTGCCACCAACTCGATGTGCACCTCGATCACACGGGGCAGTCAAAACGGCAATCTGCCTATGTAAACAAGGCAGATTGTCGTTCTGTCAGAAGAGAAGGCACAGATCCTGTGTTTCTACCAAGCAGGAACACAAATCTTTGCCTTCCCTTAGTCAAAGAACCTCCCCCCCATAGTGAGTAAGCACAACCTAAGCACACAGTGAACACTTTGATTGCCCCTGTTAACCCCTTCCCTGCCAGTGTCATTAGTACAGTGACAGTGCATTTTTGTAGCACTGATCACTGTATTAGTGTCACTGGTCCCCAAAAAGTGTCAGGTGCCCGATTTGTCCGCCACAATATCGCAGTCCCACTATAAGTCGCTCATCACTGCCATTACTAATAAAAGCTAACAAAATAATGCTCTAATTGTGGGGGGAAAAATATTCTGGTACGGCGTTGCACGACTGCGCAATTGTCAGTTAAAGTAACGCAGTGCTGAATTTCAAAAAACGGCCTGGTTAGGAAGGGGGTAAAAACTTCCAGAGCTCAAGTGGTTAAAGGTCATCAACGTCAACTGTCCAACCAAACTGCTTAGCAAATGGTGGACAGATTTTAATGGGATCAAGTGTTGTAATGAACAGTTTAATTTAAACATAAAAAATACTGCCAGCATTAAGAAATAAATACTCTTTGGTGCCCCCAGCACTGCAAGGGCTAAGTGTTCATTTTGTCTAAGCGGAAAGGATTAAGCAGCAATATTTACCTTACTCCTCTTCTGCATGGTTCAAAAAGCCTCTCCAGCATCATCCCGCACAATGCAAACCTAGCAATCCCAGGCTAGCCCACATACCAGGCAGAGGAGAGTACCAGCATGCCAGAGGGATGAGGATTAGGCATTGCTGTTTATTCTTTTTCCCCACATGAAAGAGCATTTAACTTATGCAGTGTAAAGTGGGGGTTCAGCTCTAAAACAATATATTTCAGCTGCACCAAAGCAAAAAGGTGTGCAAAGTATTGAAGTTCATTTCTTTAGAAAGCAGACAAAGCCTTATTAGAAAAGCCTGTCATCTGCCAGCATGCAGCTCAGAAGGACCATTGCTTTCTGCGTGGAAGAGGAGGTCTGAGACACCCCCTGATAAATCAGAACTAAAGCTTCCCAATCAGCAGGGAGCATTAGCACTACTGACTTAGCAACCAATACCTCTCAGGGCAGTCTGACTTTACCTTGTTCATGAAGCTGCTTTAACGCCACCAGCCTTTGCACCACCTGGGGCAATGTGCCAGACATGGAATCCCATTTTTGAACAATGTCGAATAGCTGGTGCACCTGAGGAAACAGACAAGGCAATGTACAGACATAAAATACTCAAAATGTGACTATTAAAATAATTTGTTTTAAAAAGAACTACTCCATGAAAAAATGATATTCTCCCATGCAGTGGGGCTCTGCCCGCGCTGCATGGGTTAACTGCTCGTTTTGTCTAGGAGTGCAAGGGAAAGCTGTACTTAGCCGGTCCCTTCGGTCCTCCGGAAAACCGCGCACCCCTACATCCAGTGATGGCCTGTTCTTGCTGTCCTCAGGTCCAAAGCCGGTCTGTGGGCGGGGTGATGTCAGAAACATTCTATTCACAAGGCTGCTAGCGCACGGGGGGAGGGGGAGGGGGAAATGGGGTAGATGCGGCTGGGACTTGTCTTACGGATGGCCGTTTAAGTATATCTCCTCTTCGTAATCCCCTAGATGCACACGAGCGGTTAACCCATGCAGTATGGAACAGCCCCATTGAATGGGAATCCCCCCCGGAGTTCTTTTTACTACTTTTGGGTATTCTTTAGCAGCTATGCAACATTAAAACATATCTTCTACCACAGTTTTTAAGGAGCCCAGCCTGTAAATTGTGTAAATCGTGTAGCGTATATCAATATGTACACAGCCAAGTGGTGTACACAGTGCAGCTCACATACACAAGAGGCAAGTACTATTTAGGTTCTGACTGTATGAAATACCTTAAAGCGTGTACAAACATCTCTGCATTGGCTGAAAAAGTTTGTACATGGGTGAACATAAATAGCAAGAGAAGGAATCCTATGGGAGTGAGGAATAACGCAAGTACAACCCCTTTTTCATCCAATCCTAGGCAAAATGTGGGGAGGGAGACTAACTGCAAGGATTAATTTAAAAAAATCAGCACAAGGGACATAACTTACAGTGAGTAGGATGTCCCTTGTGCTGATGCCTGTTCTGTTAGGTGAAATCCTCCATCCATGCACCCCACCTGCCATAATCTTACGGTACAACAAGGGTAGATAGAACCGAGTAGCTATTGCGGGCACCAAATAACAGTGCTTAAAGTGGAACTTCAGTTGTTTTTTCAACTTTCTATCCGTTTTAACTTTGGACAGTAAAACATTTTATTTCGGTCAGTAAATACCGTATACAGTCCACTTCCTGTTTCTTGCCTGGTAAAAAGCCTAGGCTTATGACATCTTGCACAGCTCTCACTCTAGTTTGCCGGGGGGGGGGGGGTGGGTTGAGTCATAAGAGGGCCAATGAGAGCTGAAGGTGTGTGTGTGTAAATCCAGGAAGTGAACAAGCAGCAGCTTCAGCTGCCCACAGTTAAAATGGACGCAGCCAGACTTCGTGGAGATTTCTGCAGCATATTTGGCAAGTACAGAATCATAGTATATATACAATAATATGCCAAGTGGTTGAAGGGAAGCTTCAGAAGGACAAAGATGTTTTTATTACAAATTATGTGAGCAGCCTGCAGTTTCTCTTTAAAAACTTTCCAACCAGCTGTACACGAGGACCGACTCTACAGGTTCTCTGCTTCATTTAGTCTGTGGGTGTATGGCTTTTCCACTTTTCCTGCTGCTTCTTGACCATTACCCCACCAGTCATCAGATGGCAGCTATGCTAAGAAAGCAAAGCCTTTGTCTCTACCAAAACGTCTACTTCCACAAAACGTATGAAACAGTAAAGGCAGTGTTTTTTCCCTCTGCTTGGCTTTTATGGGCACAGCTTTCACCGAACGGGTGTTCTTTAACGCACACATAAACCTAATAGAATGCATTTAAATATTTCCACTTCACAATGTATTAAGATGTTCAGAGCCGAGTACTCCTCTCTTAGTAAAAATACGATATGCCACCCCTTTGATGCTTGGACACATGACCCAAGCTGTGGCTAGGGTCGTGTGGTTTATGTAAAATAAAGGAGGGCCAATGCCTACAAAGAGCTGCATAGGGGTTTGGAATTATATTTTAAACATATACCTTGCTTTCTGTGTCTGCATCCTCAACCGCTGCTTTGTGCTTTGCAATTTCGTTCATCTTCCCCAAAACACTCTATGGAATAAAACACACAGCTACTTGACACATATGTATGAACAAAAAAGACATTCGAATTCTGGACACAATTCCTTCATCTACAAACCAAAGAGGTTGTTTACCTGTAGCCTGGCTTCCACCTGATCCAACGATCCAACATCTAACATGTTCACTTTAGCTTGTAGTATTTCCACACTATCCTGGGCAGACAAAAAAATCCAAGGCATTCACTTGTGTTTCTACCCCACTTTCAGGTTAGCTAGTATTCTACTTTTCAGGTAAAGTTTTACAACATCGTTTTAAGTTCAATGGTGCTTTTTACAGTTGTTTCACACTTCTAATAGACAAGCTACATACCATGATATTTGATCCTTGCAATCCAACAGTGAGAGGATTCTGCAACAACAACAAAAGTAATGTCTATCACCTCTAAAATAAGTCAGAGATAAGAATTCATTGACTATATTATAACTTGCCTGTGGGTCCTGGTCACAGCGCACAGCGGATTCTAGCTCACCCAGTCTTTTCTCAAGCTCTGCCAGCTGTAAACACAATAACAAGGTGAAAAAAAACATCACTGCGATAGGTCATAAAACTAATTTCAATGTGACAGACATGAAAAGCACTGCTTCAAAACGATTTTAATTGAACTTTAAAGCCCCAATGTAATTTCTTCTATCCTGTCTGCTACAGCAGGTTCACTGTGGCCGATCGCTAAATATACTTACAGACAACCAACATGACACAGTTATTAGTTGCTTGTAGCAAATGCCAGATACGGAACATTTTTAAAAGAACAGAGCAAACCATGTGCAATGTGTCAGGAAGATAAATTCCCACTCATGAATATCAATGTCTACCTGATCAGATCATACCAAATGAAATAGAAACACGCTAGCTCATGTTATGGTTTACACCTGCCTAGGTGTTATGTATGTTTAGAGACAATTTCATGTCTAGTTACCCAGGCCATATTAAGCAGCATTCATATACGTCAGTTAAAGAGGCAATAAACCCTTATATATATATATATATATATATATATATATATATATATATATATATATATATATATATATATATATATATATATATATATATATATATATATATATATATAAAAACTCATTATGAATTACTTACCCGAGATCGAAGCCCCCGCAGCGGTCCTCGTTCCCCCTCCTCCGTCACCGCCATCACTCTGGGAGTGACTTCCGGGGTATCGCGGCACCAGCGCTGTGACTGGCCGGAGCCGCAATGACGTCACTCCCATGCATGCGTGCGGGAGCCGCCAAACACAGCACGATTGCTGTTAGAAACGGCACGCTTAGTGCCCCTGTACCGTAGACATCGGTGCCTGTATTTTCTGCAAATATCTTCTAAACCTTTTAGGTTTGGGAGATATTTCTTGAACCTACGGGTAAGCCTTAATCTAGGCTTGCCTGTAGGTCAAATGGTTGTATTGGGTTTACAGTTGAAAACTACTTTGACAAATTTTATATACACAAATTCTTTATTTAAAGGCATATATTGTCTGAAAAGTGTTTATTTGCAGACTAAAGGCTTTTTTTTTATCATTGAAGCCTCAATGTGATCACTATGGTGTAGCTGATACAGTGGTCACATGATCAGGAACAACTCTGATTGTCAGGGAGAACCAGAGCCATCAGTAACACATGGGATGGAGAGTCAACAGCCGCACAAAGTTTCAGCTACTTGCTTGAAAGGGGGGGACATATGCCCCAGCAAATGCTGCTGAGGGACCTTTATTTAGATTGCAAAACAGGAAGGAGTTATGAGAACTATACATTTGCTAGTATTGAAATAACTACAAAACATTCTTAGGAAAAACCACCAACGTTTACTATCCTTAATTTTTGTTATACGCAAAAGTCATAATTTAATTACACTTGTGCCACCTAACATTACCTTAGCAGCCTGGGAAAATTTGTTTTGTTCAGGACGGCAATGTAATTCATAGGTGACCAAACCCCCATCTTTGTCTAATCCCTTTGCCTGGCTTTTTCCTTCTGGAATCTTCCTGGTTTTAGCAGCATCCAACTGAGTTAACAACCGCCTAAAATGAAACATCGGATACAAGACTTAATTCCATGCGTTCCTGATCCTTGTCGGCCTAATATCAAACACATTCTATTAGGACATCCTTATAGCATTTAAATATTACACATACAGAGTTATTTAAATGACCAATCACATGTCACCTTTCACAAACAGAGTAGTCAGTCCTATAAAAAGAGGAATGAGTTAATGCCCAGGTCTTATTACACAAGGGTTATCTTTATTATTTGAATGCTTACTTTGCAAGAGCTCCATCAGGGTCTGTCAGGTTGATGGCAGCGTCAGGACCTAACAACTTCTCCAAGTGGTTGGAAACCAATTGTTGCTTTAATGTAGCCACTTGCTTTGCTAATGCAACTGGAGTAAGCTTCTCTTCAGTGGACGATTCCTTATCAGTGCTCTATGTAGAAAAATAGAGAATTATGAGTTTATTAGAACAATTCATTCACACAAAAAAGGGGCTCAAAGAGTTACATTACATGTATTAAAAAATCTTACAACAAAGGTGGCGTTTTACCACTTCCAGAAAGGTTGCCTATTCAAAATTGACTTAAAGCGGAGGTTCACCCAAAAACACAACTTTGTACCATCCAAACTAGCATACTAGCATCAGCTACAGTATGCCTTTTTTTTTTTTGTGCTGTACTTACGGTTTAATCCGTACGTTTCGTTTCAGACACCTGCGGGGAATGGGCGTTCCTATGAAGAGTGGAACATGATTTACGGAGGCTATGGCACGTCACACTTTCCGAAAATAGCCGGAGTAGGACTCGGCTCTTCACGGCGCTATATGGCGACTGCGCACAGACTAGGAGCTGACTGCACAGGCGCCGTATATGTTCGCGTCCTATTTCGGCTTTTTTTTTTCGGAAGGCATGACGCGCCATAGCTGGACGTCAATCATGTACCCCTCTTCATAGGAACGCCCATTTCCCGGCCGGAGTCTGAAACGAAAGTTACGGATTAAACCGTAAGTACGCCGCAAAAAAAAAAAAAAAGGCATACTGTAGCTGACGCTAGTATGCTCGTTTGTATGGTAGATAAAGAACATTTTTTTTTTTTAGGGTGAACCCCCGCTTTAAAATGTCAGAAATTCACCTGTATATTCTCAACTTCTTGCGTCAGCTCTTGTACTTCATGAAGCAGCCGCTGGTACTTTTGTTGTGGTGTCTCCTTGATGCCAATTCCTTCCCCCATCTGCAAAAGAAATACAAATAAGATACACATACAATAGTGCACTACTCTTATGCCAATAAAAAACAAGCTCATTATTAAAATTGATACCTTTGAGATAGGCTAGAACCTCAGCAACATATTTGTTACTACTCTATCCCTGTTGGATAGATCTCACATCATGTCATGTCCAAGTGACTGCTGTTACACAAAGGGAGGAGAACTCTCCTACCAGAGAGACATAGAAATCCAAGCTTGACAGAACGGAAAAAAAAAAAAACCCACAACAATGGGGGAAATGTATTATAACTGAAGCAGTCAGAATCTGGAGCAGCCATGCATAGCAACCATTCAGCTTCTATGGTTTAGTTAAGCTTTAAAAATGAAAGACAGAAGCTGACTTGCTGTCATATACAGATTCTGGCTGCTCCAGTTTTAGCACATTCCCCTCAATGTACTTCTACTTTGGGAAAGTTACTTAAAAGCACACATTCCTTCAAATATATCTAAATAAGCAGAGGGTTAGGTAACCAAGGAGAAAAAACATAGACCAATAAATAGATGGTTATCAAAATCCACCAATCTGATTTTAATGCACACTGTGCTGTGGTCTTCTCTACAAAACATGTCATTCATAACACCTCAAATGTTACAACCAAAAAAATAAACAAAAAAAACATCCACTGTCTACACTACATCCAAACAAAAGCATCCAACACTTACGCAATGTTAGATGGTCTTTGTACAGATCCTAGTTTTCTAGCACTGGCAGCGGAGAAGCAAAGCAAGTCAATGGGTCTGGCATAAAAGCATGCTAGAGTGCATTCTTTTAAACAACTGTAAGCCCTAAAGTCTTCTCAAAAACTTTGAAAAAGAATAGAGTTTAAAAACAGTATTTATCATAAACAAAGAAACGAATTGATAGCATGCAAAATGTATCATAACTGCCCCTGGTGCTTTCTGTAGCAAGATAGTACAGGAGCCAGTTACCTATTGGGCAGTGTTAATTTTGTCGACTAAAACATTTTAGTTGACTAACTTAAAGGGGTTGTAAAGGTAAACATTTTTTTCCCTAAATAGCTTCCTTTACCTTAGTGCAGTCCTCCTTCACTTACCTCATCCTTCGATTTTGCTTTTAAATATCCTTATTTCTTCTGAGAAATCCTCACTTCCAGTTCTTCTGTCTGTAACTACACACCGTAATGCGAGGCTTTCACCCTGGTGTGGAGAAAGCTTCTTGAGGGGGCGAGCAGGAGGGTCAGGACACGCTTTACTTTGCGGACAGAGAGAGGAGCTGTGTGTTAGCCGGCGTCCTGACACTTCTGCTTGCCCCCTCTCCCCTCAAGAGGCTTTCTCCACACCAGGAAGAAAGCCTTGCATTACTGTGTGTAGTTACAGACAGAAGAATAGGAAGTGAGGATTTCTCAGAAGAAATAAGGACATTTAAAAGCAAAATCAAAGGATGAGGTAAGTGAAGGAGGAATGCACTAAGGTAAAGGAAGCTATTTAGGGAATTTTTTTTTTTTTTTTACTTTACAACCCCTTTAATACCATTTTAGTAGACTAAAACAATTGAGATGACTAAAATAAGACAAACTAAAACAGCATTTTAGTCAAAAGACTAAAATGGGACTAAAACTTAAATGCCATTTTAGTCAAAAGACAAATTTGATGTCAAAATTAACACTAATCTGTAGTGCATGTTCATACCTCAATACCATAAATAACATTCGATTTTTCACTCCAGCAGTATATAATGTGTTTGAAGATTATAGAGAAATGCTTAAATACTGGATTACAATTTTTTTTTTTTTATTGTATTTTGTGCGTGTACTCGATAGAGGAGCCGGACTGCAGGAGTTGGGAGTAGGCAGGCCTCCCCCAGAGGCAATCTGCCACCTTTCTCCATGCCCCGGGTGGCAATGGCAGGTGTGTGAGGGGGTCCTCCCACACAGCCCACCCTGCCTGCTCCGCTTTGAAGCCCAACAGGGCAGAGGGACTCCCTACAAGGGAGTGAGAGGATCTAG
This sequence comes from Rana temporaria, assembly GCF_905171775.1. NCBI lineage: Eukaryota > Metazoa > Chordata > Amphibia > Anura > Ranidae > Rana > Rana temporaria. The sequence continues at coordinate 123,421,538 of NC_053490.1, read as the reverse complement.
CCCGCTCAACCAGCCCCGTTAGTCCTTCGCCTCTCTTTTTAGAGACCGCGTGGTCAAAGTGCGTGCATGTTAACTCAATTTCGAGTGCGTGTAAGTGTGGTGGTTTTTGTGGGAGGGGAGTGAGTGTACTAAGCGCAGGCTTACCTCGCATAGCACACCCACCGGGAGCCGGGCTGAGACCACCAAACTCAATTCACATGTAGCCGAGACCGGGATCCGAACCACTAGCTGCAGAGGTGAATGGCTTGTCAGCGCAGTGCCAATCGCGTTGAGCCACCGCAGCTCCTCTGGATTACAATTTAACTACACCCATTAGATTTTAGATGACTAAAATTTGTTTTATTCGACCAAAATGTCCTGGAGATTTAGTCGACTAAAACAATTGTAGAAGACTAAAACCTAAAATTCCATTTACTAAATCGAATTTGCTGCCAAAATTAACACTGCTATTGGGGAGACCCTAATGGCTCATTTGCGATGACAACAGACCATTCTAAATAAATTTCTAATTTTCAAGGTCAAAAAGTACAGGGGGTAGATGTGGGATGGTTGAACCCTACATGGATACCATCCCAGAAGATATGTACAGAAATGGAAACAAGGTTCGATGGGACTTTGCAAGCATTCCGAGAGAGTAGCCACTCTCTCAGACTATTCAACCAGGATTAAAGCTGTGTTCTGCCGGAAAAAAAAAACAAAAAAAATTTAAAGTCAGCAGCTACAAATACTGTAGCTACTGACTTTTAATATATGGACACTAACCAGTCCAGGGCGCCCGCGATGTTGGCAGCAGCCTATCTGTCCATCGGCTCTCGGGTGCTGCCTCCACCATCTTCGGTAAGGTAATCAGGAAGTGAAGCCTTGGTTCCCTACTGCGCGAGTCACAGTAGGCAACACACAGTAGGCACCCGACGGTGGCGTAGGTCACCGCGATTATCTATGCCAGGAAGTGGGAGCAAACACATGTATTACACAGGTATCTGCCCTCTTCTCCCCTGAAAGTTTCCCAATATTTGACCCCGGAGGAGGAGGGTATTCCAAAAATGGGTAAGTAACTGTAACAATGGTTTTAATAGTGTCAGTTTTATTAATGTTTTAACACACACACACACACACACACACACAATATATATATAAAAATTAACAGTGTATATTTTCTCCTTTTAAACCTTTTTTGATTTGTGTAGTTCTTATAACCCCACGTGGTACATGCAAAGTCCCATCCAACCTTGTTTCCGTTTCTAATTTGCAATACACCAATTAAAAAGTGCTGCAAATAGGGTGACCATCAAAGGGTAAAAGAACCTCAAGGGAAACCTTTCCTTTACACCAAAAAGATCAAGGAGGTCTATATGGGTGACATACTTTGATTAGTATGGTGGAATCACTCAATTTTCTCATCCTTAGGCTGCTTTCACACGGCTCCCTTAAAAGACATATGCACATATGCTTTTTGGATGCGTTTTGGGTGCGCTTACTGGTTGCCCGACTCTCAGTATGCACCGGTGAAACACGGACACGCCATTAAAAAAAAAAACACACCAAAAATACAACCATTGCGTTTTTATTCATTTCAATGGGGAGCAGTGTATTGGTGCGGTTTTGAAAAGCAAAAAAATGCTGCAAGCAGGACTTTTCTAAAAATGCACACCACAGCGCAGTCATGTGAAGAGTCCCATAAGATTTAAAGGGGGAAAACATTTTCTTTGGTTGTTCCCGCCCAAAGGTAAAAATGCACCAGTGTGAAAGGGCCCCCTAATCCCTTCAACAAATTAAAACAAATTATGATAGCATATTAAAGCATTACCCAAAATACTTACTAGTTCATATTCTCCAGATTCATATCCTGTCCTTTTTGACCTGCTGATTCGATCTGAGAAATCTACAAATCAAATAGTGAGCGTATGAGTGCATTTCCACTACTTGACTGTGCAATAAAATGAAAACTTTGGTAGTGATTTAATAAAGGCTTTGCAATACATGTTGACACTTCTAACATGTCGCTATGGCTGCGACAAATTCATTAACATTAAAATCAGAGTTTTCTACCTTAATGCATTCTATACATTAAGGTAAAAAAAAATCAGCATGCAGTAAAAAACGCAGAGGTGATCAAATACCACCAAAAGAAAGCTCTATTTGTTTGGGGGGGGGACATCAATTTTGTTTGGGAGCCACATCGCACGACCGTACAATTGTCAGTTAAAGCGACTCAATGCAGAATCTCAAAAAGTGGCCCGGTCTTTGGCCAGCAAAATAGTCTGGGGCTGAAGTGGTTAATTTTTCCTCCTGGTGTATTTTCCCCCACCCCACGCTGTCAGCTGCACAGCATCATCTGTCTCTAGGATGCTGTCGACCATGCAGGGTCACTAGTTTTTAGGATACAGGTGGCTGAGAGCGTCCTAGACACCAATAAAATTGGGGCTGAACATACACAGGGCTGATCATGCACTTAGGATGGACACAGGGCTGATCATGCACTTAGGATGGACACAGGGCTGATCATGGACACTACGACCCCAGTGCTGGCCCACAACCATGTCTTTATAAATGCTGCCTGAGGTGGGCTCCTCAGTTGGCATCACAGGTGGCAAGGTCCTGTTGGGTAATTTATGTCAATTCTGGCACACCTTTGGAACAAATCTGTTGCATGCACCGACATTTGTCGTATGGGAGCAAGACCCTGTTCCTGACAATGGTCACAGGACAAATAGAGTAAATCTTTCCACACAAAAACAGCAAAACTAAAGTCATTTTTAATGTAAACATATTGAAATATTGCGTTTTGTAGATCTATTCTGCCAATATACTCAGCATTTGTAGGAGAGGGGGAAGAAGGTGGTTCTACTTTCTGAAGGAAGTGATGGTATTTCACCACAGGAAGTTCTCTGCACCTTTGTCAGCAAACGTGAGAGAAGTTTCATCTTCACCCCAACAAGAGCCATACAAAAATTTACACATGCAGCCCCCGGGCCACAGGTTGGGCACTAGGGGTATAAAAGAAAACCCATTCTAGTGTAATTTGCCTTATTACAGTATTGGTTTTATTTTTTGTTATTCTCATCTCTTACACCAACTAGGACTACTTCTTCCGCTGCCATAGCAGAAAGTCAAATTTTAGCACAACCTGCACTTTAAAAAAAACTTACCTAGTCCTTTAATGCCAACCCTCTTGTCTTTAAATTTGTCATAAGCTGCATTGGGGTTGACAATGATATGCTCTACACTGGTACTGGTCAGTTCCTCCTGGATAATAGGAAAGAATAACATACATTAATTAGCAGCTTGCATTGCACTGATATTTGTTAGAACACAGAGACAAAGTAATTTCTCTCCTAGTACGTGCAAATGAGATAATAAAATCAGGAACTGAATCAATAGTCAGCATTCATTACAAAATCCATTAAACTGCACTGATTGAATAGGATTATAAAATGTGAGCACTCCACAAAATAACTGTCAAATCACAAGAATTATCCTATGTGTGAGAGATAAATCATTATGTTACCTGCAAATGTTGGGAAATCAGGATTTATTTTTTCAGTAGTATCCTGCTTTAAAATCTGATTTATTATAAATAATTTCAGTACCTTAGACTGATTGGCACAAGGAAGATGTTTAAGGGTGCCCACAGAATGCTCAGAGGTCTAGAGGGCTTATTTAATAAGGAAATGCACTGACCCATACTTACCATTAACGCTTTATTTTTTTCCTTGACTAAAGCAAACTGATTTTTTTTTTACCACATTATTAAATAAGCCCTCGCATATCATGAAATAATGTAAAAGACTCAAACAAAATCTCAAGTTTATGTGATTCCAATGAGTAAATCATTAATTCCTGGAAATGGAAAATTAGCAGACAAGACTCATTGATTGGGTTATATTCTAAATATGTCAAAAGCAAGGAATTAAATAATATTCATGCAAAAGGGAAAAATATCAGATAAAAGGGTTTGAAGTTAGGGGACAATATAAGATGCACTGCCGTTTACAAGGATTTAAGAAAATACTAAAACATTGGTATTTGGAGGAAAAAGGAAATGCAAAAGAAAAAAGACACCAAACAAGATGGAAAGCAAACTGCATAAGAATGCTCAGACATTGCATGGAAAAATGGGCACAAACCTATCAAACTTCATTCGGGCGTTGACACCCGTTCTGCAGTGTTTGTTATTGTGCCTGAATCTGCCATGCACTGCATGCAGGCAGCATATGGAGGTGGATACAGCCGAACATCAAAATATGACACGCATGCAAGAGTGGGTACACAGATCAGAACACACACTACCAGCACCCAGATCCGGGCACCCACTCCTGACCACACCTAAAATTTAACAAAAGATAACAAACACCACCTGCATGCATGTGTCAACGCCCGTCTGAATGAAACCCTTTGGCATCTAAGCGCATGAGCAAGGCTTTGACTCATGGCTGAGCTCATCTGGGCTTCAGTGTAAAGGGAAGCTAATCTGATCTGTGCAGATCTCTGAAGGATAAAAATCCTGAAATGTACTGAACCCAGGAAGTGGAGATAGTGGTGGTGATGAATGTTCAGGAAAGGCACTTCGCTGGAGAGGTGGTTAGTATTGTGGACATTAATTCCACTTTACTGGTTTGTGTGCTTCGATCCTCTAAAATTATAAAGCACTACACTCATTCCAGGCAAATTTTCATACAGCCCAAACTAATTAAATGAATTGTTAATTAACCACCTGAGGACAAAGTGTAGGAAATAAACCAACAAAATTCCTAGAGCAAATCTCCTGCGTTCTGCTGCTCTCCCCTTGCCACCACTCTTCCACCATTACCACCACTCCATTCCATTTGACCTTGCTTTGTGCACTGGTATAAATCATTTGGTGGTGGAGGGGATTATGGTGTGGGGTTATTTTTCAGTAGTTGGGCTTGGCTCCTTAGGTTCCAGTGAAGGGAACTCTTAAGCAGGGACGGGAAAAGGGGTGGGCAGGATGGGAGGCTGCCCCTGGCGCAATGGTTTATTGCAGGGATGGGGTGGGCACCCTAACCCTAAGGGAAAGAGGGGCGCAGTTTGCCATCTTTGCCCTGGGCACTGGATGACCTTGTCCTGGCACTGCTCTTAAGGTGTCAGCATACCAAGACATTTTGGACAATTTCATGCTTCTAACTTTGTCAGAACAGTTTGGGGATGATGCCTTCTTGTTCCAACATTACTGGTCCCATAAAGACATGGATGAGCGAGTTTGGGGTGGAGGAACTTGACTGGCCTGTACAGAGTCCTGACCTCAACCTGGTAGAACACCTTTGGGATGAATTAGAGAGGAGACTGTGAGCCAGGCCTTCTGGCCCATCATCAGTGCCCGACCTCACAAAACGTGCTTCTGGAATATCAAACATTCCCATAGACACACTCCTAAACCTTGTGGACAACCTTCCCAGAACAGTTGAAGCTGTTATTGCTGCAAAGGATGGGCCAACTCAATATTGAACCCTCCAGACTAAGACTGGAATGCCATTAACGTTCATGGGTGTGTAAAGGCAAGCGTCCCAATATTTTTGGCAATAGAGTGTATATTTAAATCTCCAGTTCTTCCTGTAAAAGCCAGAGTTTGGCCCTAGCCCTCCAATCTTCGAAGCACTCTATTGGCCAGAGTCTGCTCATCACTGGGGTACCCAATAAGAGACCAAGAACAAAAAGGTAGGGGTGGGACTGAACTCCACTTTAAAAGGAATCATCAAGATTCTCAAATTTCCAGCTTTAGATCCAATGAGGATTCTGACATATAGTTTTCACTTACAGCAATCTCTGCTAAAACATTTTATCATCATTTGCGGATTTTGCGCAGTTTGAACTGCCTAGATTGTTACAGTGTATACACCCCTCCGTACTAATAAAAGCAATTCTTTTTTTTCTTTTTTTATAAACGTATTGTTTGTGTTTATGGTCAAAAACAATCTAAAAAAAACAAAAAACTGTAAAAAGAAGATGGATTGATGATAAAGAATAGACAGTCAGATGAAAGAACAGAAGGCATGCAGTCAGTCAAAATGACAGCAATTGGATAAAATATAGTTGGACAAATACAGAAGGCCTAAAACACAATACATAACCAGGAGGGAAAATCATTTTCTTAAATCCATGTTTACAAACATAACACTTGCTACATTTAAATATCATGATTAGTAAAACACAAAAGCAAACAGCAAAAAAGCAAAAAGGCCACAGTGAGCACAGAGGGAATCAGACAGCAGGCTTCTTACCAGCTCCTTGCAGTGTTCCCCAAGAGGTGAGTGAAAGATAAAAAATACAGTTACAAATAAAAAGAAAGAAGAGAACCGGTATTAGACATTTAAACATGCAACAACTTTACAATTAGCTCACAGTACCTGTGGTAGAAGATCCAGACTAGAAAGAGACCTCCTTTCAGAAGTCATGTAGGTCTTTGCCTTGTTTTGTGTTCACCCAGCCCACAACCTGTCCAAATTAAATAGACCCCCCCCCCCCCCCCCCACGTGGCCCTCTTTGTCTTCAGAATCACGACTTATTTTAATTAGTATAAAAAAGAGATGAAAATGGGTTATGTTCCAAGCATGCCAACCAATGCACACATTATGAGCAGACGGTTGTACAATAGTAGTGCTTAGAGATCATATAGCAGCACTGAAATGTAAACTGTACTATCCATATACCACCTGCACAGGAGAAGGAAAAGCTCCCATTATTTTCTTGTATGCGTTTAGGCCAGTGATGGCAAACATTGGCACCCCAGATGTTTTGGAACTATATTTCCCATGATGCTCAACCTCACTGCAGAGTGCATGAGCATCATGGGAAATGTAGTTCCAAAACATCTGGGGTGACAAGGTTCCACATCACTGGCAGACGAGGAAGGTGGCACACGTGGCCTCCCAGTTGAACCTGAGTTATACTTGTGTGTCTACACAAAATCTGGTGCAGCTGTGCATAGTAGCCAATCCGATTCCAATTTAAGCTTGTTCAATTAAGCTTTGACAAAACAACCTGGAAGCCGATTGGTTTTTATGCAGAGCTGAACCAGATTTTGCACTCTCAAGTTTTCGTAAATAAGCCCCTACGAGTTAACCAACCTTGACGTGCAGGTGAACTTGCTATTATTAGTTGCCCAACTGCTGAACATGCAAAGTTAGCCATTGTAAATTGGATGGTGAAACGGGCGATAAGCAATAAAGCGATAAGTGCAGCGAAAACAATGTATTCCGAGACTAGCAAGGTCATTCCAGCAATGTAAAATTAAAGAAAACTTGTTGCGATTTTGTTAAAACTGCAATTCAGAGGTGACAAACATGAGGAGTGAATAAAAAGAATGGCAATTGTTCTGTTAGAAATCATGGTACATTGACTCTGGAATCTATATTTGCACTGCTGCGTCAGTTGCGAGACTTGGGTATCCGGTCCCTAAGGGACCTCTAGTGGGTACATGCCAATTCCATTTCAACTGCTTCGGGTATTTTTTTTTTCTCCCACCCCCAAGTTTCCTTTTGGCATTTGTCTATAAAGGTATAGGACTCAAACTGGGAGCTGTACTACCCCAACCATTAGAGCCCTTTCACACTGGAAACGCCTATAGCGGAGCGTTAAAATAGAGGTAAAACATCGCTATTTTACCGCGATTTTACAGTGGTTTCAATTAATTTCAATGGAGGGGGCGTTTTTTGGAGCATTTTATGAGCGTTTTAATAGTGCTATTTTTACCGCGAAAACACAGCAAAAATGCACCAGTGTGAAAGGGCTCTTAAAGAGGGTTTCTACATGTGTCATAGCAATACGTTTTTGCAATATTTTGCCGAGATCTCGGTTCATGCCTCACTCGAATGCAAGGCTGGAGAGCTCCTGAAATTTGCATTCTGTACTGTTTACATAACTGACATTATATGACGCCTATATATGTGTGACTCTCGTACGGTGCCTTATTCAGGATTATGTTTGCCTTGTATGTTTATAGCGCTTGGTGCTTTTGTAAACTAAAAAAACCATTGATAAAAAAAAAAGGTACATAAAATCTGGACCAATGTTTTAAACTGTATTTTGTTTCCTTTTTTGTGCCTTCCCTGGAGGAATGGGCGAAGGAATTGGAACGCTCTAGGGACTTGGAAAGCCTATTGGCCCGGGAAACGGGAAGGGAAGAGCAGTTTTCTCATACTTGGACTGCATGGTCTGAATTTCGAAAGTCATTTGAATTCTCAAGCTGGGTTAAAGGGAACCATATAGACGAGTAGCCATGCTGGGGGGATTATTACTAGTGGACCATATTCCCCTCTTTGATTTTTTCCTCCCCCTTTTTATTTTATTTTTTGTTGTTTTTCTTTTTTTTTCCTCTTCCCCCCCCCCCTTTTTTTTTTTTCTTTTCATTTTTTTTCTCTTCTTTTTAAAGCTTTTTATTTACAGACTACAAAGCTCACTGTGAATGGCTGAGCAGTGCTCGGCCCGACTAAGTTTTGGTTGGGGAGTTCCCTTCTCACTGCCGGAACACAGCGCTGTTTAGAGAAAATTCACAAAGAACAACTGTTGGAGAGGTAAATTGCAAAGGTTTTCTCTCCAACAGATGTCGTAAATTGCAAAGGTTTTCTCTCCAACAGATGTCCATTCTGACTGCAGTAGGGGGCAGTATGGTGCACGATTCAGCACATCAGTTTTTTTTTCCCTTACTGAACTTTATGTGAAGCGTACAAAAGTATACTTCTTTTAGATCACTAATGCTATACAGTGAAATGCGATAAAATGCAGCATGTCTGCATTTTAGTGCAGCTCTGGGCTGTGTTGCAGCCTGAATGGGACACACACAAAAACAATTTTCTGTGTGTTCTTACAGTGACCCACGTTTTAAAACACAGTTAAATGCCAGTCACATAGTGTAAATTCAGCCTTACTGAATGTTGTTGAGGCTACATACAGCATATACAGCGGTAAAATCTAGTAGTGAAGCTAATAGTTTGTTTGGACCAGATTGGTCCAAATTATCTATTTAAAGTTCACTAAAGGCTGGAGAGAAGTTTTAATGTAGTTAAAACACCCATCTCATTCTAGTAAAAACTGGATATTTGTACTTGCCCGTAAAATCATTTTTTTTGGAGTACATCATGGGACACAGCAGGCTATAAATCATGACCACCTAGGTTATGCGTCACCTATTGGTGGACACTGGCATAAACAGACAGGAAGTCCTACCCTATATAACCCCTCCCATACAGGAAGTACCCCCGCTTTGTAGTAAGCAATGAACTTCCAGAAAGAAGGGCAGGACCCTCTGTGTCCCATGATGTTCTCCAAGAATTGGATTTTACAGGCAAGTATAAAACTTCCGTTTTCTTTATCATACATCACAGGACACAGAAATGGCTATAAATCATGACTACCTGGGATGTCCCAAAAACAATGCATGTGAGGGGAGGGTGACACAGAAGCTCCGGTCAGGCCCATGAAAACTACTCTGCAGTTTGCCACACATTGCAGCCAGAATAGAACGAAAGACCAGGTTGAAGACCTGAACCACTGAAGCCACTATATACCCAAGTGGCCCAAGAAAGGCGGAACCTTACCCTTCAAGCCGTAGGCTTGGGTAATAAGCTGACAGATCCACTGCAAAATGGTCACATTTTGAAGCTGCCTGACCCTTCCTAGGACTCTCAGGCAGAATGAATAAGGAATCGGTTTGCCTGACCACTCGCTACAGACATCTTTAAATATACCTTGACATCCAATGTGTGCAGAGCTTAAAGCGGTGATTGAGGACAAGGCAAGACTGAAGGTAGGACAATGTTCTGATTCAGATGAAAACTCAAAACCACCTTGGGCAAAAAAAGATGGATGAGGATGCAATGCCACCTTGTCCTGGGGAAGAACTACGCCTTACAGGAAAGGGCCGCTAATTCCAAAACTCTCTTACAAAGTGATTGCCACCCAAAGAAAAAAACCCTCCCAGGTCAATAAGACCAACATAATTTCATTATTTGTTTTGAAAGGTAGACTCTGTTAAACAGGTAGGACCAAATTCAAGTCTCATGGACACAGAACGACCAAGTGATTGTAAAGGTTTACATTTTTTTCATTAAAATAATAAACATGTCATACTTACCTGCTCTGTGCAATGGTTTTGCACAGAGAAGTCCTGAATAGTCCTCTTCTGGAGTTCCCCATCAGTGCTCCTGAAACCTCCTCTGGCAGATAGCCTCCAAAGGAAGCCGCTTCCTATGGGGGCAGTGGTGTGTGCTCAATCCTGAGCCAGGCTGTGTTTGTCTATTTGGACAAACAACCCAGCTTGGCACTGCTCTGTTCACAGGTTTGACTGACAGCCAATGGCTCCCGCTGCTTTCAGCCAAGCCTGTGAGGCAGGGAGCGGGGAGAAGAGCTACTGTGGATCTGCTTTAGCGCTGGATTGAGATCAGGCTCAGGTGAGTACTGGGGGTGGGGGTTGGTTGCTACTATTAAAAAGGTTTTCTACCTTAATGCAGAGAAGTCATTAAGATAAAAAAAAAAAATTACCTTTACCACTTTAACAGACGGAACCATACAGGTTACCCTTTGAACAAAAGTACATACTAAATGAATGAGAAGCAATGGGCCTCTGGGCAACAAAAAAATAAAATAAAAAAAACCTCCCTGAGCCGATATTTTGCCTTTAATGTAACTCGAGGCCAAATTCATTTCAATTCCAGACTAGTGGAAAGCTAAAATGCAACCAATCGTGTATTTCCAGGTCACAGAAGACCTCTAGGTCATATTTAATTTGGACGCTGGAAGATCCTTTTTTTGCACACAAATGTACTTTTCTACCGAGAAAGGTACTGAGAGGTAAAACATTTCACATATTTCCAGCATACAGAAATATAAGGCTTAAAATGAGAATTTCAGGATAGCTGCCCATTCATTTCCTGTCACATTGATCCCCTCTAAGTCATAATCCTCAGCAATACTGCAGAAACAATTTGGTCCACGTGTCCGAGGCGTTAGATTACAGCTTAGTGTAGCACTGAATGATAACGTCAATCTGTGCAAGAACATTCCAGCTGGAGAGCGACTGAAGCCAAACCTATGACCATACAACTACACATTCCTGGGATTTATTTTTATGTGAAATTGCTTTTCATATGAGCCATCTCTACTTAGCTTACATTACTATGTACTATTCAGACCTTGCAATTTCTAATAATTAAATAATGATCAGATCAAAATAAGGATTTTTTTCCCTTAACGCCACCATTAGGGATAAGCGCGGATAGGTTTGGCTCCTAGGCCAAATCCACATTAAGGAGTTCACTAGGAAGCGGTCCCTGTACTGGGCCAATCAAGTGCGGCCAAGACATTCCCTGCGGTTGCAAGTATACACGCCCCTTGAATACATCTGGCTGCGGGACAGGAAATGCCACGACCACAGATAACTGGTCCAATCAAGTGACAACTTCCTTGCAGGCTCACCAATGCGGGTTCGGACTAGGATCCAATCACACCCAAGCTCAGCCATACACCCCATCTTAAGATGGTTTATAGAGGAATTATGGCTAATATAAATAAAATTATATATGGTTCAGAAGCCAGTAAAGCAGCCCATACATTCATAAACCAAAAAAATGATCCGATTCCCTCATCCACACATTTGATGTGTATAGGGAAATCCTCCCGCTGTGCTCTTGTGAGCCGGCTGAATTTCAATCCATGTGTGGATGGCTTAAGTCTAGTCTATGATGTGTAGGCACCAAGAGGTAAGTTACATGGCCTTCCAATGACAAAATATATACAAAAACATTACACCGTCTGTATACACTTTAAAATGTACAATCCTAAAACAAAAAATTTTATATATTGCAATTTACAAGTCCTTGGTGGGGTAGCTGCATTAATTTTCTCTTTTCAAGCTTCCTTTGCTTTATTTTCATCTGAGAACCTTGCAAACAATATACCTCCTGTCCCTGTGTGGATACCTCGCTCCTCTGCTGTATTTATGGAAGGAGTCACGGTTGTCACCCTAGTAGTTTGCTATCCTGATGTGGACTACAAACATGTCCATATCATTTCATCTATAATACATGGGGCACGGCAATTTATAGCTGATCTCACAAGATCATAAGTTATTCTGTGTACAGTAGTTGCTAAAAAAATAAATAAAATGAAGCTAAAAAAAGAAAAAACAAATGCAGCCACCATATCATATTAACCCCTTCCTGCCACCCTGCCCTTTAAGAGGTTCTAAATGCCGGGAGGCAGAGGCAGGCATTACAATCATGTGACCACTGAGCAGTCACATGATCGGAAAGCTCCTGATCAGAGCTTTCCAGTACCCGCCAGTTACTGTGTCGGGTGTGCGCAGGGAACGCGCAAACAGCACAGTAATGGGTTTACATTAAGGCCACATATGTGAGGTCTCTCTGCGTTAAAGCCCACCTGCTGAGAGGCCACATAAATGCTTACAGCCTTCGGAAAGAGGTTCAAACAATCAAATTCACAAACAATTGAATAGCCATACTTCTCTTCTGATTGATTTAGACTCAGATTTAATAAACCTCTGTTGATTGACTATGACAGAATATTATCGTTCATTTTGAATTGGCAACACTTTAACGACTACGATCGTATTTTGAACGATCAGGTTATGAGATTACATAGTGGAAACAAATGTGATCGATAATTTACACTCTGTGTGCATGTGGTATATCGATCAACTACAGAACAATTGCTCCCATCGGAAGAGAGGTTGATAACTTACTAAAGCATCTATGGCCGCCATAGGAACCGTAAGCTGCAATAGATTTCATTTTTGTTCCTGGGCTTGGTTATCCTTTAAGGTGCATTGACCGATTCCACAGGCTTGTCAAATCCTAGAGACTGAAGTCGATTTGGCAGCCTTTACATTGACAATACAGTAATGCTATTCCGTAGCCCGTACTTCATTTAACCGTTAATAGATTAGGGCAGGAGCAGGAGCATACCTTCTCAAACATAACATTCTTTGCGTCTGTAGGGAGTCCATCAGACTTCTGGTACTCTTACTACAGTATATATTTGGAAAAGATAAATGCAACTTGGAAGCCAAACTTGCTGTAAAAGTACAATAAAACTTGGCAGTCCCGCTTCCAGTGAATCGAATCTTTGCCATTTTACAAAGCTACCTATTCCTGAAACCATCAGCGACTGATAATGCTGGGTGCGCTCTTCAGACACTAGCGATGTAGAGCCCAAAGACACGCGGCTGACATAGCAACCCATGTATGGAACAACAGAGCCTAGAAGAGTGACATTCACCACACTTGGAAGTGACAAATGCTGAAGATCTCAGCAGTAGTTGTAGCATAAAAGAAAAGACTGAAGATTGGAGTCACTGGACAGCAGGACTGGTAATACTGTACTTTTACATTTGTTTATTTTTTATTCTTAGACTCCTTTCACACTGGGGCGTTTTTCAGGTGCTTTAGCGTTAAAAAAAAAAAACCCACCTGTAAAGCGCCTGAAAGAAGCTGCATCTGCAATCCCAATGTGAAAGCCGGAGTGCTTTCACACTGAGGTGCTGCGCTGGCAGGGCATCAAAAAAAAGTTCTGCAAGCAGCTTCTTTGCAGCGCTTTAGGAGCGTTGAATACACCGCTCCTAAAGCCCCCTTCCCATTGAGGGAGCTTTTTTAACGCCAAAGTGCCTGAAAAATGCCACAGTGTGAAAGGGGTCTTAGTGGAGGTTTACTAGCGTTTTTCAGGCGCTGGCAGTGTAAAAGGGCTCTGAAAGCACTCAGGCTTTCACATTGGGATTGCAGATGAGGCTTCTTTCAGGCGCTTTATAGGCTTTTTTATTTTATTTTTTATTTTTTTTAACACTAAAGCACCTGAAAAATGCTCCAGTGTGAAAGGGTCTTAGTGACAGAGCCAATTTTAAGAACCATAAAAAATGCATAACCATTTTGCTATACATTTAAAACAAACACAAGAACAATTCTGCTAGTGTACAACAAGTATAGAAAAGAATCCATCAGCATTTTAGTGCTTTCTGTGGCCCTACTGGGGTATTTCCCCCTCACCTCCTGTCCAGGTGATGGGTAGAAGACAGGAAGAGAAGAAAAATAGTCCTCTATGGGAATTTAAAATTGGACAAAAGTTGTTCCACCTTCCGACTCTATTCATAACCTATAAAAAGTTTTGACTGGAATCAGGTAGGCTCGATAGCCAATAACGGCCTCTATATTAACTAAAGAATAGGACACATCATACCGTACACACTGCATGATTAAATGACATAACATGCTGCGTTGGAATCCTGCTCTAAGGCTAGTTACACATTTGTGTGTATTCCTAATACACAAAAAAGAAAAAGAAAAAACACACGCACACACACAAAAATAGGTTTATTTACTAGAGCTGGAGAGTGCAAAAATCAGGCTCACTTCTGCAGAGAAACCAATCAGCTTCCAGGTTTTATTGCCAAAGCTTAATTGAACAAGCTGAAGTTAGAAACTGATTGGCCACCATGCACCAGATTTTGAGTGCTTCGGTTTTAGTAACTTAACCCCAAAATCTTTTTTGACGATGCGCGGCAGTGCTGTCTTAATGGCACCCCACCACATCTTGCCCTTCGCGCATAGCATGCTTTTTTTTTTGGGTGCTATGCAATAAAAATGAATTAAGGGAGATGCGCTTTTTTGTGCGATTATTACGCAAAGGGCAGCCCACTGAAATGAACGGGCTACTAAATGTGACACGCGAAGCTGTCGTACCTGCAAGCTACAAAAGACAAAAGTATCCCTACAGTGATGCCCATTAGTGTTGAATTCATTATGCAAAATATTAAGTAATTCAACACCTTAAACATCTCTTCTATTATGAAAGTGCGAGATCCTGTCTACAACGGCTGAAATCGGAGCCAATGACAAATGCTGAAGGATCATATTATGGCCGTTAAGCCACAGAAAGGAAAAATAATGCCCATTATTAGTTGGTTGTAGTGCAATCAACCAGAAATAAATGGACAATGTGTCCTGATGGCTGCGCTGTCTGGTTCAGTTCTTAAATAGATCAGTTTTAAGACTGGTTTACAGGAAAAAGGGTTCTTACGTGCCAACAATGCTATCACAACAATGCACACTGCACAAAGAAATCATCATTTTCATTTCAAGATTACATTTAACATAATAGCATTTCTGATCATCAAATTAACCCCAAATGCATCCAAATCAATAAGAAGATTGACGAGTCCCTTGAATTATAAAGGTTTTAACTCTTCACAGATGGCATAATCAGTGATTAGGAGCCCTAAAATCAGCTGCGATTACAAAAATCAGGGGGCATGCAATTATTTGTACACAAAGGCATGCAAAATAGGAAGCATGAGTGGTCTTACTTGTGCAAACTAGTATCCAGGCAAGGTGGTCAAAAAGGGAGGGTGAGAGTGTTAGGAACATTCATAACAGTGAAAATGTCAGAACAATTCATCATACTGTCAGTGCATGGCATCCCAAAGCAAGTAATTATGAAAAGCTATTTAGCCAAGGTAACATTGCATACATTACAATCAAGATCAGGCTTAAATAAAAAAAAGGAAGATAAAGACACAACATAACTGGTAAATGTGGCTTTATAATTTCTTTTATACACCCTGAAGAAATTTTCAACTAAATCGCCATGTCTTTTTTTTTGTGTTTTATGTTGTCATTTATCAGCTAGTCCACGTGTCTCTGCAGGTGTTCTGTTGAGAAGTGCCCCCCCCCCCCCATCGAATAGTGCCCGGGATGAACGGCGCATGCGCCGCAAGTCATAGCACAACAGCTGATTTTACCATCAGCTATGCCGACGCAACTATGGCGTATGCGCACATATGAGGTATCTCGATGGGAGATACCATTTCACGGGCACAATTGAAACCTATACAAACAGCGGGGGGAGACCGTAGTTCTCAGATTGTTCTTTGCTGTTGCATGGCGGCGATACAGTATGCTGATGGTCTGGTTTTGTCTGTTTCAGGGCGGGTTTGCGGTGTTAAAAGTCCGGGGTTGCACAGGACTGGACTGGGACAAAAATTTGGCCCTGGACTTCATCCAGACTGGCCCACTTTGACAGGTCTCTCACACAGCGGCCGGACAACTCCCGCACCCCCCCAGCCACCTCTCCCCCTTCACTAGCCACTAGCCGTTTTACTTTATTAGAGTAGAACGGCTGGTACTCTTATAGGCAGTACCAGTGGGGAAGCTAGACGTTATTTCTCCCGGGGCAAAAAATCAGTTTGGTGCCCCCCCCTCATGGAACAAAATTAGGCAGAAGTGAGAAACTCCCAGGCTGCTGTCACTGAAGCCGGCCCACTGAGCCATCGGCCCACCGGGAAACTCCCTGTAGTCCCAATGGCCAGTCCATCCCTGGGGTTGCAACACAGACAAAACCAGCCCTTCAACACAGCCACATGTCGCCCTCCAGCAGTAGCGATGCACAATCTGAAAACTACGATCTCCCCCTGCTGTTTGTAGAGGTTTAAATTGTGCCTGTGAAATGTTATCTCCCATCGAGAGATACCTCCTACGTTGTGCGCATGCGCCATGGTTACATCAGCCCAGTTGATCGTAAAATAAGCTGTTTTGCTGTGACATACAGCGCATGCGCGTTCGTCCCGGGCACTTCGACGGAACACTGGCAGAGACACACTAATCGATGGGGGTCACTTCAACAGAACACCGGTGTTCTGCCAAAAACGCCAACTCACCAAAATCTCTAACCACGTCAATTCCGGTGACTGTGCAGCACCAATACCTGGAAATATGTGGACATTGTTAGTCCGCCCGATACTAACCCACAACATCCAGGGCAGTAACAACTTTTTTCTATCTTACCCAATGTTCTGTCTAAACAGCCAACTCGTTGTGTAGCGTACTGTATATGCCGCCGCTATTCTGTGAAACTCGTCCAAAGCTTTAATTGTTGCTGCTAGAGCGTCACCGGAAGTGACGAGGTTGGAGATTTTGGCGAGTTGCAGTTTTTGGCAGAACACCGGCAGATAACTGTTGAATCACAAAGCACAGTGATGCCACCCACCATGGCTCCAAGTTGCTGTTGGTTAGCTGAGAGTTCATGTTTAAAAGTTGCAATGTCATCAGAGAATAGAGGTGGTGCTTTGGTTATGTGACCGCACAGAAAACATGTATTTAGATGGCGACTTAATAGAAGCAAAATTTAACAGGTACATGGTACACACTAAAATCCAAAAGGGAAAAGGCAACAGCAACATTTTTCCAATGGTTATGCATTAACTTAGCAAACCAAAATTAAACTGGACCTACACTCAGACTCTAAACATAGTTATAATAGACTTGCTATATTAGGTAAAGTAATACAAGAACTAAAATATGTCGTCCAATGCTGTTCACATAAGCATCTGGTCATCGGTGTTGAAATGAAGAATCAAATTCAAACTGGCTTCTCCGTCCTCTAAGCAGAAATATTGTAAGAAAAGACCTTGCCATTTGCTAATGTGACCAGCACAGGAGGAAGCAGGGGGCAATCTTATTTCATTGTTTTTTGACTTTTTGGTCCACTTTAACTTTCAGCTATTTTGTATCAGTATAGAAATTAAGTCTATAAAACTTTAGACTGTTTTACAATTCCCAGAACTTGTAGCAATTTAAAGTGTTACTAAACCCACAACAGTAAAATCAGTCTGTATATTCAGTAAAGCACACTTGCCATACTCACTGTGGAACCTAAGGGGCTAATGCTGCACATTGCGTGAAACAGCCTTGGAGGAACTCTGCACATGCTCAGTTTGGTGTGTATTGCTACAGGTTTTTCTTGAAAGGGTGCATGTGATCAGCACAGGGCCAAATCAGCACTGTCCAGACAGAGGGTCAGGGGACCTGCAGCCTCACAGGACAGTCAGAAAAGAATGAAAATTCCTCCTACAAGCTCCAATCAGACACCGATATAAATCACAAGACTGCTATATACTGCTGATGAAATTTCCATGTTCTGTATACTGTGAGAGACCAGATTTAGTGAATGCAGGCTCTTGGGTTAAGTAAGATTTTAATCATAGCTTTTGCTTTAGAATATCAGCTAGTGGTAATGGCTGCTGGATTTAAGATTGTTTACTGAGTGTTTAATATTGCAAACCTAAAACAATTGCTTTACAGCAGAAACTAAAATAATTCCAAACTTTGTTAAACGGACTCCTCTCCTGCTTTCAAATAGCTCTTAAATCCAGCTAAAGGGTTAAATCATTGCTTTAGCAGTTTCCTGCTGAACAGCTTACAGAAGCCCTCTA
The DNA here is from genome assembly GCF_905171775.1 of Rana temporaria. NCBI lineage: Eukaryota > Metazoa > Chordata > Amphibia > Anura > Ranidae > Rana > Rana temporaria. The sequence continues at coordinate 123,403,306 of NC_053490.1, read as the reverse complement.
TTCCTGCTTTATTACTCACATGCTAGAAGCCGTCTCATTTATGAGAAGACAACAGTCAATGCAAGGAAGAACTTCTGCCATTCTGGAAACAGTTTTAAAATATAACACACACCCGGGTCATTAGATCTCCTAATGCCGTGTACACATGGTTGGAATTTCCGATGAAAAAAGTCAGACAGAATTTTTCATCGGATACTCCGACCGTGTGTGCCCCATCGGACTTTTTCCGTCGGACTAAGCACTAGTTTCAGTGCGAAACGCGTCAAAAGTCATTTTATTTTGCTGTGACTTGTAGTGCTGTCCTTCTTTTAATAAAAGGCTACAATTTGTTCAGAGTGCGGCTGTCCAGAGACAATCTTTGTTCCTGCTTTGCTAAGTGCATTGCCTGCACCTGAGTTGTCTGCAACGGAGAATATTCATCTGGGTTCCCACCTGGAGCGGCTATTCCCTTTTCCCATGCAGGCCAGTGACCTAGCTGTGACAAGTGTAAGCAACGCACCAGCTTCAGTTCCAGACATTGAATTGATGTAAAGCATTAGTTACAAAACGGTGTTCCATAAATAAAGTGAATGCAATTAATGAATGCGTTTCCGGTAAAAGCCTTGATAACAGTCTAATAGTTGGAAGTATTATTGGTCCAGTCATCCTAGATAGGAAACCATGTTAATTTATAAAGCTGATTCAGCAATGACAAAGAATGCAAGGGGCAGCAGTCTGCTGACCTTACGGCTTGGTGATGTCTAGTAAGGCTTTTGTAGTGGTTATGCCAACTGTACTGTGACTATCCAAGGAGTGCAAGAATCATACATGAATAGAGTTGAAAAGCAGCAATTCTGGGGGGGCTCTTAGATTGCATCATATATAAATAAGGGGGGCATATTTATAAAGCAGCATGTTTAGTGCAATGATCATTCACCATAGTTATATAGTGCAGGGGTTGACAAATTTGCTTGGAATCTAGGAGCCAGCTAAAAAAATTAGGAGCCAGAAAACGCGCCCCGTCCCGACGAGCTTGCGCGCAGAAGCAAACACATACGTGAGCAGCGCCCGCATATGTAAACGGTGTTCAAACCACACATGTGAGGTATCGCCGCGATTGGTAGAGCGAGAGCAATAATTCTAGCCCTAGACCTCCTCTGTAACTCAAAACATGCAACCTGTAGAATTTTTTAAACGTCGCTTATGGGGATTTTAAAGGGTAAAAGTTTGTCGCCATTCCACGGGCGGACGTAATTTTGAAGCTGTTGGGTATCAATTTACTCGGCGTAACATTATCTTTCATAATATTAAAAAAAAATGGGGATAACTTTACTGTTTTATTTTTTAATTAAAAAAAGTGTAATTTTTTCCCAAAAAAGTGCGCTTGTAAGACCGCTGCGCAAATACGGCGTGACAGAAAGCATTGCAACGATGGCCATTTTATTCTCTAGGGTGTTAGGATAAAAAATATATATAATGTTTTGTTTGGGGGTTCTAATTAGAGGGAAGAAGATGGCAGTGAAAATAGTGAAAAATAGTGAAAAATTAGATTAGAATTGCTGTTTAACTTATAATGCTTAACTTGTAATACCAACGGCCACCACCAGATGGCGCCAGCTTACACATCTGGTGGTGATAACTTGTAATACCAACGGCTCACCACCAGATGGCGCCGCTTCCAAGCCAAGTCGCCAGGACCCTATTTCTAGTCGCCATGGCGACCGGGATTTGTCGAGCCCTGATATAGCGCATGTGCTGTATATAACTATGGTGAATGATCATTGCACTAAACATGCTGCTTTATAAATATGCCCCCCTTATTTATAT